>NC_142197.1:15605500-15763000 GCF_026936395.1 Plectropomus leopardus | reverse complement strand
TCTGACAATGATGCTAAAATAGTAGGCAGACATATTTGGAAACAAAAGTTGTGCAATATTCTTCTTGTTCAGTTATGCATTATTTTAACCGAACATCCTGCTCTTTTTCTGTGTCATGCAATCAAGATAACTAATGACTAACACTAACAGCAACACTAACAAAACAAAATAAATGTACATTTTTAAAGCCATTTCATGGGCCCTTTGAGGGAAATGTAGACAAAGTTCACAAGCGGTCCATTTGAGGAGGAACAGTGCATCACGTGATTGCTGCTGTTATTGTCAACAGCTGCAGTTTGAATTTGTCATTTTTAGATCTTCGGCTCAGTCTCGTCCAGAGTTCACAGCCTTTGTTGTCCTTGAATTAATGAAATCAGATTTCCTGTAGCCACACTGTTGACAAAGACAGTGTTGATTATGCACACTATGTTTATGTTGTACCACAGAGACACACTTAAAGCTAATATGCGGTTTTACACTTTGTTGTCCCCCAGTGATGATATCAGCGATTACACTGTGACGACAGCGGGTCTTAATAACAGATGACCGATCAAGAGACTTTGAACTCAAGTAAAATCAGAAAAGGCTCTCCGATAAAAGCCTTTTTTTAGGAAGAAACTTAAAAGAGATCACTGACTTGGCCAACCTGATTTCCTCCTGTACATTGTTCTAGAGCCTCGGGGCCTTGACTGCAGTTACTTTTCAGCCGGGCCTCTGGAAAAGACCAAAAACTTCTTCCCGAAAAAGTACACACTAATGCATACAGCACTAAGAGGTCAGAGATACAACTATATGTACTGCTAGGTATCTTGTGAATTTTACCAAGGGATTTATAAAGTCTTTATCCCCAATAGTACACCATAATTTATTTGTTAGCAATACATAAAGATTATTTTCATTGTCAATTAATGTGTTGATTAACTCCTCGATTCATTGAATAGTTATTTGGTATGTCAAATATCAGAAAATGGTGAAAAATGTCAATCAGTGATTCCCAAAACTCATGATGATGTCCTCAAATGTTGTTTTGTCTCAAAGATATTCAGTTTAATGTCATAGATGAGTAAAGAAACAAGAAAATATTCCCATGTTTAGGTTTAGTGTGTTGGACTTAGTGGCATCTAACAGTGAGGTTCCAGAACTCAAACTTCTTCTATCTGCCTTCTGGGCTACTGTAGAAACAACATGGTGGACCCCGTGGAAGAGGGCCCACTCCATATGTAAATATAAACAGCTCATTCTAAAGTAACAACAACACAACAATTCTTATTTCAGATTACTATAAACTTATGAAAACATACTGAAAAACCCTCCTAAAACCTACATACCGGACCTTTAAGAATCTGGAACTTCACTCAGTTACTCAAACCATTTAATTTAATAGTGGACATCTAATCAATTAATCACTGCAGCTCTAATTTTGTATCAATAATCTAAATCTGTATAGTAAATGAAGCTTTATAAATAATGTAGTGCTGTAAAAAGTATAATATTTCCCTCTAAACTATTTAGGCATAAAGTAGAAGAACAACCAACCGCAACGCTTGACTCAAGTACTATTTGAGTAAATGTACTTAGTTAATTCCTACCACTGCCACCGTAAATGTATCAGTGTGAATGTTATGTTATGTAAATGATGCTGTACTAAAAGGAATGGCACCTTATTGCTTCATCTAAATAAATGACCTTAAAGAGGAGAAGTTTAATCAAAATCGCTCAACTGAAAACAAAAATTTTACTGGTTTCTGTTTCTGTTTCTGTGCTGTGCCACTCACAAAAAAATGTACGCTGTTTATGAAAGAGCTAAAAGATGAACATCTAAGAGGCTGCAGGAAAACATGTGGACAGTAGGAAGCATGTTAAAAAAAAAGTGGTGTCTAAAAAGATTTTGTGCAGGCAACACCAGAAACTCTGATAAGCAACAAATCCCAGAAAACGTGTTACACCGTGTAATGTGTTGCATGGATGAAACCTACCTTCCTGTAGGCTCCATGGAGATCTGTGTGTTTCCACATGGTGTGCAGGAGGACGCCCGCTGCCTGACCCGCTCTGGTTGGTCCATAACTAGGAAATTAAAAGTCAAAATGATTATATATTATCTGCATAACATACTATAAAAACAGAGAGGGGCACTTAATGAGGAGTGATAAAGTGAGTGCAGACGAACCCGCTGTACTTGCTGCTGATGTTGATGATCTTCGGGAGGGCTCCGTGGTTGACGATGGCTCTGACGTGCTCTTTGTCACTCTGACTCAGGTTAGTGAGGATGTGACAGAGAGAGGCCGTCACCTCTGTGGGCAGGTCAGTGCCGGTGTCGTCGTTTGGTAACATCCAAATTAACTCTTGCAACACCTGCTTCACTTCAGGGGGAGGAAGCAAATAAACATTGAAATGTGCAAAATTGAAAAGGCACAGTTTTGTGGTAGAAATTAAAAATAATAGATGAATATTTCAAAAGTATTAAATAATAATAATAATAATAATAGTAGCTTGGATTTATATAGTGCCTTTCAGGAGCTGTAGGGACATTTTACATATTTTTTTTTGTGAGGTATCTCACATTTGAATGGAAACAGTTACCAATTTCAGGGTGCAGTTCTGGGTAGCGCGAGAGGTTTTTTATTAGAGATACGGCCATCCTCTTCACATCACTCTCTCCCTCCTCAAACATCTTCTTTACGTGCTGGAGACCATTTTCCCGTTGAACAATGGTGAAGGCGATGGCCTCAGTCACCTGCTGGGCCATGAAAAAATACATCAAATAAGCGTAATATATAATGTATAATAACAAGTATGGTTTCTGATGCTGTTAAAGGTTTGTTTAGCATCAAAAGTTAAACAGTGTATGATGATAATTTTCCATCTACAAATGTGTTGCTTCAGTTAAACATGTGTATTCAAAGAAACTTAAGCTGCTAAACTGTTAAATTGTTATTTTAAGCTGCTAAACTATTAAATTGTTATTTTAGTAAACTACATCCACGTTAGGGGTGGGAATCACCAGAGGCATGCAAACGTATTGCAGTAATATTGCAATATATAGTGTTGTTTTGTTGTTTTTTTGCACTGCAAATTATGTCCCCTGAGAAAACTTTATCAACATGTTTTATCTGTTAAGATAATTTTATTAATCTGTTCATCTCACTTTAGTCATTTTTATTGCAGCAAAATAGTACTAGTGGACTGAAAAGGCCATTGATTTTATCATTCTAGTAAGATGCCAAAAGTTTAATTTGTATAAAATTATTATTGTCATTAATTTATAAAAAATCAATACTTGGTGTCAGTGTATCCAGACAATATTGCAATGCAAGATATTGCATGCTGTATTGATTTCCCCCCCCACTCCTATTCAACATGCACAAACTTAAGTTCCCTGCATTACATAAATTCCTACATAATTTAGTGCTGAACTGATTTGTGTAGTTATTGACCAATAAATCAGACAATAATGACAAATTTGTTAAAAAAAATAAATAAATATATATATATATTTTTTGCTTTTCTCCACCTCAGCTTAATTTTATTCATTATGAAATGTAATACGCAGACCAAATAAATAAAATAAAATTAAGCAAAAGTAAATAAGAGTATATTCATAACTGAATTGGCAGGACAGGTGCAATCCCACTAGCTCATTGACATTTCTTGATTGCAGCGTATGAAAAGAATCTCAAACTATGCACATGTGTCTGTTTTAGTATTATTCCCTGCAACATCCATAAAATAAAACAGCATTATATTGATTTAAAAAACATAATTTACGACTGTTTAAAGTGTTTAGGAAAGCAAGCACTTGCTGCCACAATTCAATGCTCACTTCTGCAGGATTTCATTGAATTTGAAATGCACTATAACCCAAAGTATAAATCTGATCAGACGCACAACTTAAACATTAAAAGTGTAAATAAGGCTGTGTGGTCAGTATATATGTGGTTCTTTCTGTCTTCACAGAATGAATCTATGAAACTGATGTGAAACACACAGTGTAAATCTGTCCCGTCTTACCGCTCCGCTCCCAGCGGTGATGTTCTGCAGTGCTCCGATGGCAGCCTCCTGGGTGTATTGACGCACACTGCGGGCCATCAGTGACAGATACATCCGGATAGTGATGGCGCTCCACAACCACTCCACGCCACTGGGGTTAGCCTTCTCCTCCAGCAGGGGGCACTGTCGCTCCAGATGCTGGGAAAAGACAGTTTATGAGATGCAACTGATTTAATAGCAGCAGGTTCGTTGGGTTCATATTGACAACAAGAGGCTATTATGCAGCAGGTTAACTGTGATTGACATACATTATTTCTCTTGTCTTGTTTTTCTTGCCCTAATTGTGCATCTTAGGTTTACTTGACCAGTGCAGACTGTCTGAGCATCCATGCCATTTTGCTGTATCATCATACTGTAAAATTACATAATTATAAGGAATTCAAACAGTCTAATGCTGCAATGCAGATGATTGTGGGGTGAGGTGTTGTTCATTAAATCAAAATCCTTTTACTTTCTCCCTCTGCAAAATATTAAAAAATATTTTAATGACTTTGTGAACTCGGGGTTGTGTATGTGACGTTTAAAACAAGATACAGGACACTATCAAGCAGCATCATGGGAAGTGCGGAATCAACCTTAAAGGACTAAAGTCAGGATCTTTCAGTCTCTGCTGCATCATTTTTTCTTTGATTCGTGCCCAGTGAGTCCGAATACTAAATCTCTGGAGTATCTTTAAAGGTCCTGTATTTTACTAATTTTCAGGTTTATACTTGTATTTTGGGTTTATTCCAAAACAAGTTTGCATGCTGTAATGTTTGTAAAGCACTTTTTCCTCATACTGTCAGCCTGTATTTAGCTTCTGCCTGAAATGCTTCGTTTTAGCACCTGTTTCTTTAAGCCCCCCTCAAAAAAAAGCCCAATCTGCTCTGATTTGTCAGTGTTTTCAGGACTTCCACATCTGTGCACGCTCAGCATCTCTGCAGTTTTTATCTTTATCGATCTTTTCACTGTTAATTGCATGTCAAACAAGAAACACAAAAGTGGACCATTTTGAATGTTTACGTTTCAAGTCTGAAATGGTCTCTATGTGTAGATGCAGGGAATTTTCAACCCAGAAGTGACTCAAAACCATCACTGAGATTCAGTAAATACTAAAGTCTCAAAAGCTTGTTTAAAGTGACAGTTGCTGAATACAGACTGCTTATTTCTCTGTGAATTCAACATTTTGAGACTTTCACAGCAATTATATAGCACCCAATACCTGCATCATATTTTAAAACGACATGGAAATGTTTTTATAATTTGGGACCTTAAAAAAACAGAACTACAGTAACATTTGGAGCACAAAGGCTCACAAAAACTATGGCACCCCTGTGCACACACTTCGGCCTGGGACCGTTTCTCATAGTTTCATGGCCCATTAAATTCAACTAAGGAACATTTTAATGCTACAGCATACAACGCACTAAGCAATAGTAAGGGAGCTCAGTTGAACTGCAAAGTTGGGGATAACTCTTTGCTGGTTTCTGACTCTGCTTTCATATTTCATGTAGACATTTGCTACGATGTTAATATAAAAATATAGACTAGATCTTAACAGCAGTCTTGTTGCAGTTGGCACAGACGCACCTGACAAAGTAGGAATGTAAAATGTATCAGTTGCTTTGATGTTTCTCTCCCCAAGTAAAAAATAAGAGAAAGATCAAATCTGATGGTTTCTAAGAAGCTGTTTTATGGGCGATTAAATCTGCAGAAATGCTGCAGTTTTCAAGGAATATTGCTCTCAAATATTACACAGCAAGAACATCTTTTGTGTTGTCAGTGTGGATTACTGTCCGAAGGGATTACCTCTGTGATCTTGGCACTGCGATAAGCAAAGCAGCCGACAGCTTTCTGCTTGGGAGCCAAGTTTTGTCGAGATTCTCTGAGATTTGTGGTGTACTTCTGAGGAAGCTCTGCCTCGATCTGATAAGACAGGTTGTGCAGGACACAGACGCAGTTCTCTGTGAACTTCAGAGCAGATATAGACAGATAAATATTAAATTAAATACAGTATGGTAAACTGTTTAATCACATAGATACAGCATACTGAGACCTAAATAGGGTACTGCAGGAATAATGCAATTCAGTGAGTTTTGCTCATTTGCTGGATTAGTAAACAGGCCAAAGGGCCCAAAGTGTCAGGGGCCTCTCTGGCCTTCACCTAAAAAACGTCCCTCAAATTAACTCGTACAAACCAGACATAAAAAAAGACCATAAAGACATGTGAAGGAACTGCAAAGAGACAAAAACAACCAAAAAAACACAATGATCTTAAAAAACAAAATGACTCAATACAAAAAACTACAATAAAAAAATCAAAGAGACACAATGCTTTTAGAAAGGCAAAAACTGACCTCCAAGAGCCACAAAAAACCTCAGAGACACAAAATGACTACAAATATACAAAATGACAAAATGAGCATCAGCAAAAAAAAAAACAACCAAAAAGACAAAAAAAAAATAAAAGAGCCACAAAATGACCATGAAAAGAAATAAAACAACATGAAAATTTAAATAAAAGGAGACATAAAACCACTAAAGATGTATAACGTCTACAAAGAGACCTAAAACAATAAAAAAAAAGAGGTAAATCCACCACAAAGTCTATGTGTTTTGCTTTGCATATGGTGCCCAGGGGCCCATTGTCTCATAATCCTCCCATGTGCACAAGTATGCATTAATGCATGTACATGTATATAGAAATTCCTACATACTATAAACTGCTACCACAAACATACTTCCTACACAGTAAACAAGTTGCACAGTACATCAAACCGCTGAGCAGGTTGTTGTGAAACAGACTGTGGAGATCAACATTTTCTCTATAAAGCTTATCATTTTTATTTCACCTTGTCATCCTTATAGTCAGCGATGGCTCCCCGGATGTAGTAGACCAGACAGTCAATTAAATTCTCACACTCCCTCATTGCTTTCCTTCCTTCTGGACCAGCAGAGCTCAGATTTCTGGAAACAAAAACAATCCGGGTAATGTGACATTTGTGTGTGTGTTTCAGCCACAGTTTTCATTCCCACTGACCTGTGTGAGAAGTCGGCAATGTTATTAACAGAATTCCAGCGTTACAGTATTGTAAAAAATCAATGGATGCACTGTTTTGAATCTCAGGCCTTTTCAAAGCCAGTAGCAATCATAACCAGTTATTTCACAGACTAACAAAAACTTGTTTATGTAATCAAACTTCCCCACAAAAAATACAACAATTCACATTCTAACTCCACACAATGGGTTCTTTGTGCCGTGTTGAAATATAAATCAGGGAGGTACTCGTCATTTTTTCTCATCCACAGGGAGCTCAAAAGCTTTGAGAACATGATGAGGAGAACTTGATAACATTGGGCCGGCGAGGACCGAGTGATTTCAGCTCAGCAGAGCAGAGAGAAGAGAGAGAGCTCGATGAATAATTCAGTCTTTCACTCATTTGACCTGGCTACGGTTGCCAGGGGAGCAGTGCGTCTGATATCTCCTGCTTTGTAAACAGAGAGAGAGAGATGATGTACGTCTTAACAGCTGAACTGACAGCATGACACATAATCTTACAACAGATAAGTTGTGGTTTAACACCTGACAGTAGAAAGATTTTTTATTAAAAATAGGATGGTGATTGCTTATCTATTTTGGTGACTAGGCGTGATAAGAAAACAGCATCATTTTTCATTAAGACTTTATATTAAAGGTGTATTTAGTAGCTGCTTTAATGATAATTTGTGACTAATAAAGACAAATTTCCTATAATCAGAAGCCACTGACAGGTATTTTGAGCTCTGAGATCATATTTAAAGTGGCATATATATATATATATATATATATATATATATATATATATATATATATGGTCTGTATTTTTGTGTTTCCTTTTTGTTTTCTGTGCACAGGATGTTTATGGGCATTGGCAGGTGAGGTTGAGGGCTTTAATAAAAGTCAGCAACCAGGTGCAACACCATTAGCAGCAGGCATCCAAGAGACATAGTGCAGAAAAACACAACAAGAGCAAAGCGAAATGCCAAATGAGAGTGAATCACTTTCATTTTCGCCGTCTAGTGTCAATCCAGCTGAGTATAGCTGGAACTGACCCTTGGTCTTCTGTCATTTAAGCAAAGTAAGTTAAGTTCCCTGCTTTAAACTCTTCATCTTTGTTAATATGTGACTTAAACTGGGTATTTCTCTCACCCATCACTGAGTAGCTGCCATGCTGTTTGCTTCATCTGGGTTTTTGCCAACAGGATTTACAATAAATCGAACAGAAACATAGCTCTTTCCACAGAAAAGCTGTCGGCGTTTCCTGCTTCTTATTACAGCAGGATTCAGGTGAAGGATGATATGAGTTTACACCATGCTGACAGACTGTTTACTGATAACTCAGCTTGGCAGAGACTTACACTGCATATTACTGTGGCTCTGCCATCTGTTAACTCTTGCCCTTTGTGATATCATAAAATAATGCTGCAATGACCAAGCGTGTTCTACTGTGCTGCTTTTTCACTGTTGATAGATTATAATATGATAACTTTCCCCACCAGTTCGTCCATAAGTTTTGTATTTAGTTTGGTGTGAGCTGAATATCTATCCCTCGGCGGTGGTGTCTGTTTACTCTAATCTATTAATCCACACTGCAAAAACTCACCGAGTTTCTAATTTCAAAGCGAACAAAGGAGCCTACCTCAGGCAGCCGGTGGCATTGTAGAAAGACTCAGCGTCAGCCAGGAGCTCATCTTTTGGGTTTTCGCCCTCAGATATGCCAGAACTGGGTACCAGAACAGACTGGGTGAGGACAGACAGGGCCTCTTTAGAGAGACGCTCCTTCAGAAGGTCATGAGAGGACAAATTCCACAAAAGACCTGGGAGTGAGATGGAAATACTTTATTAAAGGCACACATGTAACATGCTAAACTGGCCCTTTGCACAGATGTCTTAAAGCCATTATTATTCTGTATACAGTAAAGACATTAAAGCCAGTTGGCTTTGTGTACAGTAACTACAAGCAAAGTCAAAAACTGACCAGTAAGTTGTCGTCTGGTCTCCACATCATGGCTGCTCTTCAGTGCACGCAAAATGATGGCCAGGCCGTCATTTTCCTTCACCTCCATCTTGTTTTCGCTGTTCTGGTAAACGACATTGCGTAGAGCCCCAGCGGCGACACGCTGCACCTCCTCATCATCACTGTCCAAGAGCTGCAGGAGCTTTCCAATCCCACGGAGATAGTACACCTGGAGACAGCGGGGGATTATTGATTGACAGATGCAGCAGCAGAATCTGCGTAGAGCATGACATTCGAAAAGTGTGATTGGATGATAATTGACTTCGGCCGTGTTATGCATCAAAGACAATATTAAACAACATGAAACGGCTGATCTAAGTTTCATGGCCAAATTATATAAGCTATTTTACTGCTCCTGTTTAACCCTTTCTAACTAAACCCCCTTTCAAAGACTCAGAGAGAGATCTTTACCACATCTAATTCTACTGGGTTCAGTTAAGAGACGGAAATGCTTAAAACTGTAGACTTTTAAATCAGATTTGGACCAAAGCTTCTTTTCAGTGAGTTTAAAACCTGTTTGGCTATACTATTTAAAAGCATGACACTGCTGGAAAGACAGCCTTTTCATAAAGCTAGGCTGTCTATGCAGAACAAATAGGCAAATACTTTTGAAGTTTGAGCTAAATGACCAGAAAAAAAAACAGAAAAAAAAGAGGTAGAAAACCTACAAGTACCAGAATGCACTGCACTGCAGCAGACCAAAAAGATGCTCCAGCTGGCGGGTTACATAATGGAAGCTTATCTGTTTTGACACAAGAAACAATATTGCGGCTGACTGTTAACAAATGATCTCATAATACAGTTATAGTTAGGACCTAAATTAGCACTGCTTGGTTTTACAGTTAGATCAAGCAGTATCTGGAGGGATGAGGTGTGGTGATCAGTTGCAGCATCTTAAATATAACACTCTGGTCCAGACTTACATCCACATCTTGTCTCATTATGTTGTCTGATGGAGAACTACTTTGAGCTTCACTGTCATGTAACTGATGCTCAAAGATCCCAATGTCCCACTCACAAAGCAATTTTGATTTTAATGTTTTAACCCTTTTGGATTTATTGGTCAAACCCAGGCCAGTTCAGAAATGTAATAGCTGCTGTAACTAGGTGAAAATTTGCTACATCGTTTTAACTGTACAAACGGCGACAAGGAGGCGAAAAAATGCAAATACTACACACTCCTCCTCATCTGAAAATCCAGTTTGAGTTTTTGAATCTCTCGAGTGATTTGCTACTGTGATTCACTGTAAAATGATCCATACCATCTTCTTAGCATCGGCACTCTTGAAACATTGATTCTGTATGTGGCTGGCTGCACAGATCAGCGTTTCCTCATTATCCTGGGTCAACAGGTTCACGGCCCTCTCTAATGTCATCTCTGGAGGCTTGCTCTCTGACTTCCTGTGTGAGAGAACGACAGTCATGAATAGAAAAAAAAGGCATCATCCCCAAATGTGTCAAATTACAGTTAATGGTCTGAATCACACAGCAGGACAATACAAGAATATTTGAAAGTATTAAATGAACAACAACAAAAAAAAAGAGTCTTACAGTGTCATGACGTTCTGCGTTGGTATCTGCTGAACAGGAAGTTCCACTTCCATCTGCCTCCCCATGTCCACCTCCATACTCACGACCGAAGGTGGGTATGAACTCAGTCTGTTGAGGCTCCGCCCCTCCCTCCTGACCTGAGCCAACCAGGATAAGCCGTCATCAGGCTGTATAGCACCGAGCATCATATCGCCATTTGGTCCCTCAACAGTGTGTTTATCGTGTTTGACAACAGTTTGACCCCAGCTAGGGCTATATTCACCACTTTGCTGAAACGCTGCATTTGCAACCACAGGATGTGGCACTGCTGTCTGTCTGAATGACCTCTGGCGGTAGGTCCCGTATGCGGAAGTGGATGCGAGTGGCCGCCTGACACGAGGTGCCTCTGAGAAGGCATAGCGATGAAATGAATCGGAGGCAAATGAGCGGTCCAGCAGAGGGCCCATCCTGTGGGACCGACTGGGTCCTGGATGGGTGTATGTGTTGAAACGTAGAGTGTTATAATTGAAGGGACTGCGAGGTAACTCAGGGCTCGGTGGTGGAGACACTTCCACTCTCCTGGATGGCCTCTGCACATTGTTACTTGATAGAGAACAGTTGGTGAGGCTCAATCCATTAACCTGTGATAAAAAAACACATTGTAGTATGTTTATTCTGGTACTGTAACTTTAAATTCCTCTGGGTGGACTTAAATTCTACATGGCCATATATTATCCAAAATGACAAAGACCTGCGCACTAACTAGCTGTGCAAAAGGCCATTATAATGCCTCGTGCAGCTGATTAGTTATTTTGAGATACATATTGTATTAAAGTCTATGGAGGCCCATTCAGTCTTGTTGTATTTATAACTTAACACTCGTATAAAGAACAAACTCCACAAGAGTAATTGGTGTCATTTACATTACATGATCGAAATGTTTGCAATGTTGTATGATCTTAAACTACGCTGCATCACAATAAAACGTGTATTACATTATAATATTGTACATTTATAACAAAAAAAATTGCACTTATCAGCGACGCAATAAGCACATTGTCCACATTTACTGGGGTCCTGAAACTGATAAATCAATGATTAGTCAAAGCTGCAGTGGGTACATTTTTTAGCAAATATGACCATTTTTTGAATATCTGTCACTATATCCTGACAGTCGTACATGAGGCAGATAATCTGTGAAAAAAGAAAATCATGCTCCCGTGTTTCCTCATAGTACTCCTTATGACATTTGCAAAAATAAAAAATAACCAATCAGACAGCTGTCAATCATGCCAGCCTCTACCTGCACTCCAACGGTCAAATTACTCAGAACTAATCAAATATGAATCAAGATTCTGTTGCATGGCCTATTTCTCACCTCATAAGTTTTTAGACACATACTTTAGTGTACTGTTTAGCTGTAAAATGAAAAATTTTGCTCCAGCCGATGGGCGGTGCTTGGTGCTTCCGTCGACAATTTCCAACATGGTAAACAGGTCAAAACCTGTCTCATTTTACTGCAGAACAGTACACTAAAATATATAAAATATGTTTCTGAAAAGATCTGAGGAGAGAAATAAGTAATGCAGTAACAGAATCTTGATTCATGATCAATTTGAATGCAGTTCATGAGCAGTGATGGACGTGACTAACTGCTCCTCGTTCTCATCTCTGATTGGATTTTAAAAATGCAATCAGATTTTAATTAGAAGCAGTAGGAAGAGTAGAAGGTACATTATATTTTTTTCACATATACTTCTTTCAGAAAATAGTGCAAATTTCAGCAAATATGACGCAGATATTTTCATAAAAGTTAGCAACTGTAGCTTTAACTACTTAAATCATTTGGTAAAAAAGGCTGCTCATTTTTGTATACTTAACAATGACGAAATGAAATTCTCCTTTATTTTACCAAGTCAGCTGGCAAAATAAATTAAAACCTAATTTATTATTTTTTTCAGTTTCAGGGCTTCTTCTACCCTGGGCTAACTCTCAAAAACTCTCAAAACCTCACAAAATAATGTCGAGCTCAAATGTTAGCGCCCAGTGATTTGTCTGACAGGCCTGGAGGCTCTGAATATAAAACCGCAGCAGGCCATTTGACTACATTCAAATTATGGCGTACAATATGTTCGTGCAGTTCTTTTATAATGGACAGGTACAACATTCAAAGAGAGAACATGCAAAGTATCAAACTGACTACACTGATGAATATCATGGAATTAGGGAACGCCAAAAGCTGAGATGATTAGTTTTAACAAGAGGACAGGGACAATCACGATTGCACCCTTTATGTTTTACATGAAGCCAATTATCAGTGTGTGTGTGTGTGTGTGTGTGTGTGTGTGTGTGTGTGTTGGACATGTATGAGTAAAGAGAGTGAGGTAAACAAGTCCTTTACCTTCATGTTTAGTAATTGTCCATCTGTTGCGTCAAAGCTCTTTGCAGTGTTTCTCTGTAAATGGACACTACCTGAAACAAGTTGAGAGGGTTTTGTTAGATGAGGGGATGACTCCTAGCATGGCAGCTGAAGCTACAAAACTGCCAATACTACACACCGATAGTACTGTGAGAGTTTGTAAACTGCAAACCAAATGTCGTGTTTATTTGCATTACGAGGGACTGATAAGATAATACTGATTATTAGTAGTTAATGAGACCGATAACCAATACTTGGACCTGATATGCATTTACACTAAAAACAAAATAACAAAATACAACACTTTGTTTAAAAAGTGCATTTTAACTTTGTTTAAAATGCCTTAAGCAAATCTTTAATCAAAACTGAAACTTTCAAAATCATATACAATGCGTTTCCATTAACTTTTTTTTAATAAAAAGAAAAAAAGTGAAAATTTAATTAAAAATGAATATATACAAATAGCACCCCAAGGTTTTACAGAGTAAAAGTTCCTCTCATGCTGACATTTTCTTTGCACTTTCTAATTAATTCACTGATTCCCTAATAAGTCAATCTACAGAAAATTAACCGACACCTACTTTGGCACCTAAATATTTGCTGGTGTTTTGGTTTTGATAAATTGTAATGGACATCTTTTTTATAACCAAATGATTCATGAGGAGAACAATTTCTAACTTGTAGATCAACGTGGTGAATCATCTTCTGAAAAACACGTCTATAAATCAATAAGTAACGACAAACTGAGCTCTTGCGGGACGAAATAAATGCTGCCCTAAAAGTATTATTTTTGGCTGATGGTTGGCAGGACTTTTGGGGATCTTTATTTAGGTTTCTAATCTATAATTAATAAGGTCACAACCCTGTGGAAAACAGGCCAGTGGGTGAGATATTAAAGCTAAACTCTGTCAGCTGTCACATCCACTTCCCTTAAGGCACATGAATGAAACTGCGGGAACCTGTTGGACAAGGAAACTATCATGCGGCATGAATACCACTCACAAAAAAGCCTGTGTTGTCTAAATGATAGAAGACCTCTGAGGATGACCCCCGGATAGAGAAGGTTGTTTTTAGGGTTTGGTGGTCTATAGGAGTAGGAGTGAGGACCCACTGAGAGGCTCACGAGATGATTAACCGTTTGAAACTTGAGCAAATTGGGTTGATTTCTTTAGTAAATTAATAATATTAGTAAAAGTACTAGAAAATTAGTGATAAAAGGGGGACAAAAAGAAAAAAAAACAAGGACATGACCTGGACAAAGTGCTTAAATGTAGAATAACTATGTAACATCATTTTAAATATTAAATTATGATCGTTTTAAGTAAAGTTTTTCCCTAGCTGTTTTCTTTAAACCCTAGGTGTTTTCTCTAGCTTTTTTAAAAAATAATCTTCTTGAAAAACTAATGTTTTTCAATTTCTGGAAGATTTCTCACCAAATTGCTCATTGTATTTTTTCCCCAAGTTTTTAAAAGATATTGCACCAATTTGCTTAAGGTTCAAAGGTTTAAATACTAGTTAAAGACATCATAGTGTGCTGTATCCTTGTTTCATTTTGCATCGTTTTCGCTGTCTTTAGTTTCATTGAATGCATCTTTGTTTCTCTCTCTTGACTGTATGTTGCTGAGCTTGTTTTCACTTGTTCTGTTGTCACTGCATTTCACAAAAAAAAATCATTCAATTCATTTTTAAAACACACGATGGTTTCACATACTCAGGCTTTAACTATCGAAAAATACTAAATCAAATGAAGAAATCTGAGAGCTTTATAGAAGTAAAACTGCTCACAACTCATAAACACATTAAACCAGTGACAATGGGTCACATGCAGACATCATTTAGGGACGTCACCAACCAATAAATGATGGGAACTACAGTTTATCAGAATGCTTTCATTTTCTAATACAGCGTTTCCAAAAACTGATGGTCAAAATCAGATCATTTAAGGTCATTATTGTTTCTTGTGTTTATGAACAGTTGGAGGGAGACACCTGAATGTACCTCAACAACTTCTAGTTGTCACGCACTGTTGTGGAGAGTGTGTAAAGATACCAGAGAGGCTCCTGTATGGTGCCTTTCATTCATAAATAATCACAAAAGAAAACTTCAAACACACATTACCATTAGACACAGCCCTTTTCGCCTTCCGTGCCAGTGTGAGCTGGACCTGCTGGTGAACGCGCACACTCCGCTCGTTTGAACTCCCTCCGGTCGAGGATCTCGGTGTCATTTTGGCAGGTAGAGCCAGACTGGAGTCCTCCAGCAAGAACGAGTCCTGCGCAGGTAACGCAGATTTAAAAAACACCTCCTGCATCGTGCGCAAATGTAATCCAAACAGACTAAAGCGGTCGCTTCATTTAACTCGACGGCTGTTGTTCCTGGGTTTGTGCTGCTTTGTTGTCCCTCTGATCGTTTAGGAGGGACTAGTGCACGAGCCTACCTGACTGCTGACACTGAGGAGGGCGGGGCTACAGGCGACACACCTGAGGTGTCAGGTGTCGCTGGTATCGGTTAACTATGGTTGACTTTTCACCACTACAGTCACTGTTGGATGTAATTAAGTATATTTACTCAAGTGCTGTACTTAATTCTGACTAAATTTAGCTTTTTTAAAATTATTTATTGGCTATTAGTCTATATTATGAATCTATAATTTTTAAACTATGGTCCATTTTGGCATGGATTTTTTTAGTATAAATACAATATTTTCCGTACAACACTTGAATTTTCATTCCTGTTTTTTTATCACTTTTTTTTCAAATGTCATGATATGCTAGCTTGCTTTTGTCTGTTTTAGCATTAGCATTAAATATACACAAAATACGTAATATCAAATGTTGGTTATTTATTGTTTGTACATTTAAAGGGAATGTGAGCTGCCAATAAACATATTCTTGTTTTTTTCGTATTTCACTTCCATCCATGGTGCTAACTGTCCTCCAGTCATGTGCACATGACTGTGGTCACTAAGTATACAAACTATGAAACTATTTAACAAAATTAATTATTAACGAAATTTACAGTTTGTACAGTGAAGTGGGAATGGTAGTAACCCTAAGGGAAAGATGTAGTTGTTGTTTTTTAAAGAAATCAGACATAACAAAATACAAGTATTTTACAACACATGACACATTTAATTGAAAATAGTATTTATTTGTTATTTGTATACAAACTTAGTTTTAGATCAATATTAAATTCAACATGAAGCAGGGCTTAATGTCCTGTCTGGCTCGAAAAAACAAAGAAAATATATCAAAAGCCATACACACACACACACACACACACGCATATATATACGTGTGTGTGTGTGTGTGTGTGTGTGTGTGTGCGTGTGTGTGTACAACCTTATAATGCTGTTTAAAGTGATAATAGTGGGCCATTCTGCTACATAACATACTTTTACTTTCCTCAGAGTGACCTTAATTTCACAGAACTTTTGTACTTTTACTTACAGTTTTGAAAGCACAACTGTATAGTATGGTATTAATACTTCTACTTAAGTACAAGATCCGTATATTTCTTTCACCTCTGATTATGATGTATTACTTTATCATAAAAAAACTTTTAACTACTTGTGTGTATCATTATTTCATTGTGATTTTGCAAAAAATTGACTTCAGTGACCATTACTACAAATGTTTGTAAATGCAACCACATTAGTTGTTACACCCGGTGATGAGTAAGTAATACACAACTTCTCAGGAATCAGTAGCTGCTTACATGACCAGTTTCCAGTCCACACAGGATCCCAGCACTGCCCTGTTTGGCTTCAGCTGTAAGAGGAAACTGCAGCCAGACACAAAGGTAGATCCCACCAGGTGTTTGTTTCCAGAGAAACGTGCCAGTCTCTTTACAAAGGTTGTGAAGCAACTTTTATTGCCATGAATTTACCCAATTATTACATCCAGTCATTTATTATAGAGTCCTATTTGGCTACAGGCCTCTACATTTGCACTTTGTGCTGTTGACAAATGCTGCAGGCAGCTGCTTGGTCTGTTGTTTTTCCCAAATGTGAACAAAACTTTTATATTATACTGTTCTATTGTTAAGATATTATAATATGTTTCATCGATTGATTTCTTAAATAGCATATTTAAATAGAATATTAGGGGGATATATTTGCAGAAATGCAATATAATACAATAAGTATGTTTTCTTTAAAGTATGATCACCTGAAAATAAGAATAGTTGTGTGTTTGGTACCTTAGAGTGATCCTTTTATATCTACATAGGGAGCAGGTCCTCGTCCATCGTGTTGTACCACCATATCTCTACAGTAGCCTGGAACGGACAAACCAAACACTGGCTCTTGATAGGACGTTTTAATGTTTTCTGTTGGCCGCTGTAGTTAGTGGCCCCGTGGCTGTCGGAAAAATGCAGTTTTTCTTCTTTTTTTTTTTTTTCTTACATGAAACTGCTTTAATCACTGTTTTTACTGGTTTAAATCTCCTAGACTATTTGTTTTGGAGAGGAAGAAAGCTCTGCAGATGATTTGGCTTCCTGTAAAAGCCTTCTAAAAGTCTGGATCTTAAATTATCAGACATCAAAGGTGAGCACACATAAGCAGGTATGGGCAAGCGGCCTGTCTGCGAAGAGCTGCAAAGTGTTGGAATTTGTAACCTGAACCTGCTTTTCCTGGGGTTTTTTTACTCATTTATATCACATTGTCCCTTTGTTTCAGAGGAACAGACGCCTGCAGATAATTTGGCTCCCAGTAAAAACCTCAGAAGAAGTTTCAGCTGGTTAAAATGTTCAACCACCACGGCTAGATGTTTTTTTTTAAAGGCTTATCACCGGGTGCCTTAATTTTTATTAAAAGAATCAAGTAAAAGAAACTGAATACAGTTTTGAATATGGCATAAATTCACAATATGTTGAGATGGTCGACATCTGTGCTTCCACAGTTTCCTCTATGACTATAGCCACAGTCGGATTCCTGACCAGAGTAAGTCAGTTATATATCTTGGTCCTGTGTGAGCCTGTCAGTGCTGGGAGCTGTGGTGTCAGGAAGGAATGTTCAATTATTTTACGTCAAAATGAATCTGGATAGGTGAGGGTTCACTGTCGGCGTGTTAGTGGTACTTGCTGATAAATTGCAGGTTTGCCTTGGGAACATCTACCATTTAAAGAAACACTGTGTAAGAGATACAGGGATTTTAGTGGCTCCTGATTGCAAATCGCAACTAGCTGAAACTTCTACCTGTTAGGATTCCTTCAGGGTTCATTGATCAGGATGTTTTTGCAGATAGCCGAATGATCCGCAGAGGTCTATTTCTCTCTAAAACAAACGTACCATCTGATTAAAACCTGTAAAAACACTGAATTAAGAAGTTTCTCGTAGCAAATGAGTGTTAGCCCAGCACCAGCTGACATGTGCTCACCTTTGTTCTGAATAGAGCCGTATTATCCACAAGGTCTCTTCCTCTCCCAAACAAAAGGATCCAGTGACTTAAGCTGGTAAAAACCATAGACTGTAATAATAATGGGTGGATCTGTTGTGACGTCATCTGTTGGTTTTTGGACTTTTTGGACACTGGACCTTTAAGACTTTAAGAATAATCAATAAAAGTATACAGGTTTTCTAAGGGACCCATGTGTCTGGTATTGAATGTGGTCCCAGGACAAAAATTGTAGTTTTACAGCCTTTGTCATGTGATACTGTGCAAACTGTCACACCAAAAACTGTCAGCCAATAAACATGTAACATTACAGACTTTGATCCCTGCTGAGAAATGGGGGTGTGGGTGGGAAGAGGCAAACATTTTTACCTCTGGGCCCTTCAGCAGCTTAATCTAGTCATGACACTAGAGTTATTTTTGAAACTCTAAACCTGTAAATGTCTTTTTATTCCAACAATGGCTCATCAGCTGCTGAGCCTCTCACTGACAGGCTTTTCTTTTTCTTCTGCTACCTCGAGAAACATTGGTACGTGAAAATCATGACATTATGCCTCATAGACATAGCGAACAGTAGATTAACCCTTTAAAACATGGATTAGCATCCGTATTGTTGTGCTGCATTCAGACACCTTTTACAAGCTTTTAAACCTTTGAAACCTGGGAAATTGGTTTGATTTCTTTTTAAAACATGGGAAAAGGCATTGAACAACTTGACCAGAAATGTCCAGAAAATTTTTAAAAAGAAAAAAAAGAAAAAGTGACTAGAAAATTATGAGTTTTTTTTAAATGTCTGGAAAACTTTATTGATAATTATTAGAATTATATATTTAAAATTACATCGCAGAAAAATTGTTTTTTATTGTATTTTATTTTTCACACTTTCTCAATGTCATTTTCCTGTCTGTTTTTGTTTTTTTACTTTGTTTTTGTTGTCTATTTTTGGGGCCATTTCTTGTTAAGTTGCTCATTGCCGTCTTCCCATGTTTTTGAAAGAACTCAAGCGTATTTGCTCAAGTTTCAAGGGGTTAAAATAAGTTTTAAAAAAAATCAACAACAATTACAATAAGATTTTACCCCTTTAATGCAATCTTTTCCCAAAAAAAACCCCCAAATCTTTCCAGTTCACATCTTCACATTTTCTGTGCATAATATTCATGTCAAAATGGTGAGAAATCTTTAGTTTGCTTTGAGTGAAATGCTCTGGATACATCCATGTGACATTACAGTGTGTTCAGCAGCAGACAATCAATCTGTACAAATCCGCCCATCAGATAGTGGACGCGTGTGTCCAGGCTTGTCTTACAGTTTTGCAAGTAACATACATTTCATATGTGGGAATCTCAACCTTACTGTCATGCTTTACTCAAAAAAAGGAGCATTTACGGATCAACATAGACCAAAGCAGCAAAAAGTTTTAACGCGTGGAGGAAGGAAGTGTTTCAGGGGGACATTGAGCTGCAAAACATCAGCATGAACGGGTTTAGGATAAATTGATGTTATTTTGATTGACAGTCTGGGGTAAAGAAAAAAAAAAGAATAAGTGCTTATGATTCATTAGTCATAATTTCAACAATAAAGGACGCAGTCAATCTCTAAAAATGCATTTTTCACATTATAAATGATTATATTCTGAATTTACATTGAGTTTATGAAACCATATTTAATTTATGTTTTTTTCAAAAAGTGGTTGGCCTAAAATTATGTTTAATATAATGTGACATCAAAAAAGTTCCCACCTGAGCACCAACGAATCCATTTGGCACATAATTCACGTTCATCAATACACATACACACATTTAGAGGTTTGAGGTGGTTAGGTTCCTTTTTTAACCAATCGAACAAGGCTGCAAGTTTATGATAGCTGAATTTGCGTGTCAAAGTTCATGATATTGCCGATAAGACTTTTTAATGGAGCACTGGCCTTGGCGAGGGTGATAGCAGACCTTTTAAGTTGAGTGTTTTACTCCTCCAAAACAGTTGGAATAAACAATACAATAAAAATTCGACAAATTCAATCTATTTCTAATTTTCTTACCATAGCCTGAAAAACATTCCCCTGATCGTTAATGTTGTCTATATTTACCAAAACTGCCCCCCCCACCCCCACCCCCCAAAAACATATATATTTTATAAAAACCCAATTTCAGAATTGATGCCTATATTCAGTAATACTTGTGTATTTTACACACACAAGATTTTCAAGATGCTATATATTTTGTAAAAAACAAACAAACAAAACAATTCCTTTAGTTTACCCCAACATCTCTAAAATTTTAAAGATCCAGTCAGTACTTTTTTTTCCTATCCAAAGTTAAATGCCAAATTGTCCACACTTTGATTTCGTCAGATCTAGGGTTGCAACGGTATCAGATTTTTACAAAAAAATTTAACCATCTCAGAAAATATCACGGTTTTACAGTATCATGGTATTACAGGCTTATTGTTACTATCAGTTACAATGACTGTTATACAGATGTTTTTCATTTGGTTGAACAAATATTCTGTTGCTAAAAATGAAACTTGAAATTACTTTTTTATCAAAGTATGTGTGAAAATTCTTCCTTTTGAATATAAGTTAGATAAAGGTAAGATTCTCCTTCCAGTTGCTTTTTTTCACTACCTTAGATAAGCAAATTTACACGGTATGATAACTGTGTTTTATCATACCATGGTATACCTTGAAACCGATATACCGCTGCAACCCCGAACCACATCCTGATTTAAAACGCATTAAGTCAACCATCTCTGCTTCACAACAACCAACCTTCGCATCCTAAACCCGTGGCACATCGTCATCGATACAAATATACACATACTTTTCTCAGAGGGTTTTCTCCACCTTTGTTTGTTTTTTTCCTGCCATTTATACATTGTTAAAAATATATAAAATATTAAGAGAAATTTTACAGGTACATTCAGGTTAAAAACACATTTCTTTTCAAAGCTATATTTACAAATCTCTGTATGGTTACGAGTCGTCATTCAGCTGTCAGCACAGGAGTGAGCGGGTGACTCTTCAGTGAGAATGGCTCTGTGAGCAAATAATATTTCTCCCAAATGTGATATTTTTACTGCTAATTTGGGCCATTTTTGTTTGGATTTCTCTTGTCATATCTTATTAATTTTTGATTTTTCTCAATTAGCAATGTTAGGTTGAGAGGCAGACAGGAAACAAGGAACATTTAAATGGTATGCGTCTCAGACCCCATGAAGCAACAAAATTTTTTTTAGCAAATAACCAAAAAATAAATAAAAAACTTTAAGAAATACTGATATATTTATATTAAAACTGGATTTTCTTTTTTGGAACAAGTAAAAGCTGTGATGGGCATGTTTTACAATTTTTTTTGACAGTTTAGAAATCAAACCAATAAAAGATTAATCCATAATGGAAATTATTGTTAATTGCAGCCCTAGGTGCAAGTAATATTAGATTAGAGATATACTTGCTCTTTAACCATGCATTTGCATAGACAACTGGGTATGCTGTAAAAAGTATTGTTGACTTCTTGCTTATTCACATTACTGGAGGAATCCACTAGAGGGCACATCACTGTATCGAACTTCCAGATTTGCATGATGTAAACAATAAACACAGTGATGCTCAAGTTTAATAAATTACTAATTCTGAGATTGCGGCAGAAAAAGCAAAAGCGGCACCAACGTAGATGGTAAATAAGGACCATGATTCCCCGATCCGTACCGGAAACCTGTTTGTTCAGGACCGATCCCCTGACCAACTGGCTGTCCTGACTCTAATTATTCAAGGTCAATGCTGATCATGAATCAAGCAAGCTGTCAAGTCATCACCATACTGCCCCTTACTGTTCACATTCTTAGTGCATCTTGCAGACATGTAGCGTCAGTTTCTGAGAACATGCACAACCAAGGCTTCAAACGGATGTGGGATACGGGTGGCAGCCATCATGCAAATGCGGAGTTAAAAGCAAGTATATCTCCGGCTTTCGTTACAAGTAGCCGGTGGAAAAAACAATCATATCATTCATGAAAATTCAATCTGGTTGTTGCTTTTACCAGATTGCCTTGCAGCACCATGAGACATGCTAAAACTGCTGAACATTAATTTAAACAGCAGTCATCCATTAGTTGAAAGAATTTCAAATGACCCGAGCAGCACGAGAAACCTAAGGCAAAGATGAACTTTACATCACTAGAATACTTTCACTTTAACAGCGTGGGAAACAGAAACAAAGGTATGTGACCTGAAACAGTCAACAGACCAGTTTGTTGGATCAGTGAAGGTTAGTGTTGGAGTCGTAACTGCGGGGGCACTGGCTGAAGTTTAACTCTAAACACAGTAGTGTCATGTTTAAGGATATCAGAACACGGACGTATCAACTCACTGACAGCTGGTCTTTGACCTTTGACCCTGCCATTTAGGACCACAAGACATTTCTGGAATGGCATTTTCCATTTCATTTTGTTCTCTTGCATTTGTTTAGTTAAATGGTGTAAAACACTTTTGCTTTTGTTACTTTTATTTTATCGTCCATTTTTTAAAAGATGTTAGGGGCAGCTTTATAATTTTAGGCCAAAATACTTAAAGTTGCAGACAGCAACAAAGGAGAACCTTGAGACATTAATGCTTAGGTGTCTTTCTTAAAAATGAGATCGGCATAGTTGAATATATGCTCTTATCATCATGAGTTGACGTCTGACACTATTCATTCTGCAAACATTCCCCACATGGACGTGCTTTGGGGTCAATTACTTTTTATTGACTAGAAAGCATATCCATTCTGCTAAAAACAAAATAAAAATGACCGTTAGTGAAACAAAACGACCCGAATACAACATTCATACAAAGTTTCTGTAAGGCATTCCTTCACCGGGTCAGTCACGCCAGCCGAGTCTGCAGCTTCTTCTTCCAAAGCTCCAGCTCATCAGTCTGGTGTTTGCCAAAAGAAAAAAGAGTTCTTAGGATATCCACAGTTTTGCTGTCAGAGACGTCTCCCGCTCCGTCAGTCTTTAACACAGTTCTGGTGATGGCTTTGGTCTGTCCTGCAGCTAACACTAGAAATTATACATACAGGAAAACTCTGAAAAAGTCATTAGATTCATGCAAGACTGTACAGACTTTCAGTGGGCTGTCCGAGTCGGACAGGACGAAAGGGTTTGGGTGCAGTCCTATCTGCAGGAGGAGCCCAGAACGTTGCCCGTCGAGGGTGTGGTGGCCGTGGCGCTGTAGTGGGGGTAGTTGTCGTTTGGCGGTGGGCTCGGGAGGATGGAGTTTCCGTTGGTTGGGGAGCAGCTGAGCTGGAGCCTCCGCAGGTACTCGGCGTGGACGGGTTTGTGGCTCTGCAGCACTTTGATGGCCTCGTCCACGGTGAACCACTCCCGCTTACGGCCTGCAGAGGGAGACAGAGCACAATGTTTGAGCTAAAAGAAAGCTGTCAAGTTGGATCTGACAGCCACAACATATAAAATCTATCAGTTTAATGTGATTGTACAAAAGACACTTTTGTACTCTTGCTTAAGTTGATCTTAGATTGTATCAAAGCCATTTCTGTTGGTAAATATGCAATAAAAGTCAAAGAAATCATAAGTTGCAACACTTTATCTGTCTAATCTATACTAGGAAGAAATCATTCTTTGCAATAAATGAAAATGGGAAGCGTGATGTGACGCGGCTCTGAAGTGTTTTGCTTCAAACTGTCACAACAGGCTCTGCGTATTTACATGCTATCTTTAGCTCATTGCTTTGTCTAATTAGCAAGTCTATTATCATCATATGTACATGAAAACATGTACAAATAAACAAATCTATACCTACAAATGTGCATGCGTAACAGGGTTGGGCAATACAGATAAAATCAGGTCTCATAATGCTTTTGACAAAATACCTTGATTAACCTATTACACTTAACAATGCTGCTTTTGTGCATCAAATTGATAAAATCAAATGCTTTGGCTTGTAGGTAGAATCTGAACTCACACTCACAACACATATTGATCATGTTTATTGTAAAATTAGCATTTTAATTGGTCTAAACCCTGTGGTTGAATGTAACTACGTGCCTTTACTAACATATTGTATTTAAGTAGGACTTTGAGGGACTTTACATGTTACTTTATTCTTTTACTCTTGTACATTTCAGAGAGAATATTGTACTTTTAGTTAATTTACAAATTAAGATTTTTGGATAAAAGAACACGAGTTTATAAAATATGATGTTTTGTTGTATATTAAATGACCAAAGCCTTTCTACAACTGCAGCTTCAACAATTAGTTGATTAATTGGTCGATTTACAGAAAATTAATCGCCAGCTTTTTTTTTTTTTTTTAATTTAGCACATATTACAAATAGCAATTTTATTTTGTTATAATATTGTAGTGTTGACCATTGTTGCTTTTACAAAATATTTACAAAATGAGAGAAATAATCATTAATGTGGATATAATGACAAAGTGGGTAAAGTTGGGAAATTATATCACTCTACTGTAAATCTTTTAACAAAATCTAAGATGATATTGAGTCTAATTTCCAATATCCATATAATATCTATGCATTGCCCAGTCCTAATACATATAGAAGAAAAGTGACTGAAGCAGGCCCTGACAGGTACATGATGCTCTCCAGAGAGCTCATTACAAAGTCAGGCTGGAGACCGTCGTCCAGGCGACTGACAGCTGTAATATACTGCAGCTCAGAACCGCTGCGGCTACGATCGGTGGTCGAGATTTATAGGCACCTGTTGTCACTGCATGCCCCAATGCCCATATAGTCTCCATGCAGCATACTGGCCTTCACATAAATAAAATCAGTATGCACTTAAAGGTGAGCGAGGAGAAAGACACAGCATCTGTTAACGGTCATGGGAAAGTGAAAGTGTACCGATGTTGACGGAGTCCTCCCAGGCCTCCAGTGTTTCTGTGACAGTCAACACATAAACATACGTCCGGTGCTTCCGATCCTGGTTTTGCTTCAAAGGCACAGAAAACAATATATATTTAATGATCATACAAAATCACCTAGATATTTCACCTATAAACACTAAACAAAATATCATATTACACAAAAATGCATGCTAAAGGTTAAAAAATATATGGTAATTTGTGCATCTTATTGCATGTGCCCTTTGATCTGTGTATAATAAACTGCCTGAGTGAGATAAAGCCTTGAAAGCTCACCTCAAATACACCGAGCAGACGTCCTAGCTTGCCCTTCACACCGGCCTGAGGAACAGATGAAGAAAAAACGTTAGATTTCCCCCCCTTACTCTAGTGCAATGCGCGAAAACAGACAGCAAAGGACATTTCTTTGTGTGCTTTTCTTAAAGTTTTGAGTACCGTCTATTCAGTCACAAAGATGAATAGAGGGTGGAAACATTAGAAAAAGCAAAGACTACTTTCTATGACAAAACAATGGCTATTGTGTGTCAGATTTCAATGTTTTAAAGGAATCCATGAGCTGAACTCCACTGTAACCTCTCAGGCTTTGTTTTGATGTAGAAATACTTGACAAACACACAAAAAAAAAAACTTCAGAAATAAACTGAATCCCTGTGCCTAGACTGGGATATTTTTAGAGTTCATTTTTGTCCTCTGTGGCCTCAAAGCTTCTTCAATTTTCGTAGAAACTGTCAGCCAGGCTGCATTCGCTGCTTCTCTTAAAAGTGGGATGATTTCTACATGGAGCCAAGACATAAAGTCTTTAAGGAGGACTTACAGTAATTCTAATAATAGGCATCATTATCAATCCTGAGTAATGACCCTTTGCCTGAAAAAAAAAAAACTCTGGCATGAATCCTGTAAGATTATTATCGAGGAAATGCAATTATGTCCCTTTCATAACACCTCACAGTTGCTTTATTAATTCACAGGAATCAAATTACTGCCAAGACATATGACATCTGTCCTTCTCTCCCTTCTCCGGTCCCCTGCTCAGCATACTTCACAAGTGTCACGCTGTCCCCCTGATGTGTCCAGCGGGCTGGGCTGCAGGGTCTGTGAATGCACAGGAATCCAGCGAGGAGCCAAGTTTAGACCGCTGACGTGGCTCAGAACACAAGGTTCTCAACCAGAGGGACCTCTGGAATACCAGCGGACTCCTCCGTCACCCAGCGACTGACACCGTGGCCCTTCAAAAATCTCGCCCTTAGCGTGCACACTGCAGCCAACTGCTTGAGCCACGCAACTCCACTTCTGGTCATATCAGTGTTTTTTTTTTTTTTTTTTTTACTGGAAATGGACAACTGAAGTGATGTGAGAGAGGTGCGTGACCCCAAAAGATGCACAGGAATGTTTTTCAAGACATGTTTGCAGAATTGATAATAATGAATGGAGGGGCGACCTCCAGCTCACTGGGTGGAGCGTGCATCCTATATGCCTCAGGCTTCTGCAACGGCCCAGGGTTTGAGTCCCCCTTCTCTGTCCCACCTTTCCTGTCTCTCTCTAACTGTCCTATAAATATAAAGGAATCCCCCAAAAAAAAAAACCTTTTAAAAAACTATAGAAATAAAAAATGAATGGAAAGACCCCTCCTTTTCCAAAGCATCACAACTGTAATGTCCTCAGTAAACTCCATGTCATCTCAAATAGCCTTTGAGCAAACACTCACCCAGAATTTGCCGAGTCACTCTCTGTAAATATTTATTCGTACTATATTTTTACTCAACTTATTTTTAATTGACCTTCCTTTACAGAGTATCTGCAGGTATCAGACACTTAACTTAAATGCTTTTGAAGCCCTTTATAAGAGAATTTTTGAACAAATTTAAAATTTTTGGACAAAATACTCTTTTTCTTATTCAAGCATGTCACGAGTAAAGGTCATAAGTATATATGTGCTGCCATGAAGAGGTAGAGGTTTTATGTAAGAATACGGTTAAGACAGTAAGTTAGATTAATCTTTATTTTGCCATGTGCAAGTATAACATATAACAAGTAACAAGTATATATAAGTATAAGGCAAAAAATAAAAAATATTTATAGCTTCACACAGAAGAGCTAGAATCCTTTTGACAAAAATATATTAGAAGATTGATAAATGAAATTAGATATTTGTGGCAATTAAGACATCACAAATTTAGATGAATGACTATTTAATGCCTCTGAAGGTCTATTACTATATTTATTTTATTTCAGACTTTTTAAGGACCTGCAGAAACCCTGCTTTATTGACACAGATACGCTTTAAAAAGTCATGTTTTTGGTTAAAACTATAGAAGAATGGGATGTTTTGGGGAAATCGCCTCTATATGTTCAATCACTTTAAAAAAAATCTTGCAGTTTGAAGGTAGACAGCTGCAGGGACGTAGGATTTCAACGACAGCAGCTGTACCACTGAGACATTTCAAAGAGCAAATTCTTTACATGCCTTTTTGAATACCTCTTGTATAACAGACAGGTGGTCTTTGGATGCAGGTTAAAGGGGCAGTTCCGCCCAAAATCAAAAATACATTTTTTTCTTTTACCTGTAGTGCTATTTATCAGTCTAGATGTTTTGGTGTGAGTTGAGCTGCAGAAAAATTTGAAAAACATATGAACAATGTCGCTTTCCGGACATCATGACCAGGTTACTCAAGATAATCCACAGACCTAGTTGTGGACAGTTTCATGTAGGAACTATTTTCTTTCTACAGAACTAACCAAGGAAGCGTGCATCTACTGCTAGCTCACCTTGCCCCAATTAGCTCGCTAATATTACAGCTCAGCCGAGGAGGACGACATTAATGTTTTCATCTCGCAGTGTCATAAGCGCGAGCCTCTCATCCATGAGGAGATGCACGCTTCCTTCTGGAAGGTGATACGGTTGGTGGGTGTAGTTTGATTAGAAGAAAATAGTTCCAACATGAAATGGCTCAGAACAAAGTCTGTGGATTAACTTGACCAACCGGGTCATGATTTCAGGAAAGAGACATTACTGTAGAGCTTTTCAAATGTATTTTTTGGCGATTTGAGCACCACAAGCCGAGTGCCAACTACTTTCATATATATTTGAGAAGACAGACATCTCTACGGTTGATATCTACAACACTCAGCAACTCACACCAAAACAATGTAGACTGATAAATAGCACTACAGATAATAACAAAATATGTGCCTTTGATTTTGGGGTTAACTGTCCCTTTAAGATCAACTGCTGCATTCAACTTTCTATAAAGACTCCCATTGCATTCTCACCATGTGCTCATTTTATGATCATACAAAGTGACCTCACTTTAGAGTCAAGAAAGAAATTAATTCTCAGGTTTATTCACCTCCTCAAACACCTCTCGCACTGCAGCACCACATGGCTCCTCCTCTGGCTCCATCCCACCTCCAGGGACGATCCACTGGTCCGGGTGCCGACTGCTGCTGACCAGCAGAACCTACAGAAGAAAGCATCATTTTTTTAAAAAATTTAAAAAAAACACGTCGAATCCTTTGTTTTACCATAAAAACAATGAATGTCTTCATTCACCCCTTTGGACACAAATAAACATGTCACACATCCAGGGGAAGTCCCTGTAGTTTCTGAGAAACCATAAATCACACAGAGTAACTGAGGACTTGACTTGACCTTTGACTCTTCAGACTCAGGTCTCAAGGACAGACGGCTGGTGATTGGTGCTGCCTCTGCTATTTATTCTCTGTTGCTGGATGGTAAATCCACCACAGCTTTCAAAGCTTTAAAGATTGAGCGCTAACGTGCTATAAACTGTCTTTAAGTGCAAACACATACATGAAATTGATTGATATGTGAGAATGATCCACACTAAAAATGGTATTTCATGCCATTCAAATTTCAATTGTTCAAGGATCCGTCTACTTTGCCAATAACAATAAGGGCAAAGCTAAATCAAAGCCGGCGTTGAAGCTCTTCCAACACAACATGACCCCAGCAAACAATGCATGTAAACCAAAGCATGAGCCACTCAAATTCTGTCAGTGCTTCCCTGAGCGAGCGGCAGGGCTTGAATTACACTACAGTTGCAGTGTGCACCGATATGCACGGATCAGATGTGCCTGGGTCTGCAGTTTGTAGCCGTAGCTATATAGCAACCACAACAGAGACAAGCACACCTGCTGTAAACATTATCACATTTTGCATGGAGCAATTCGCTCATTATTAAAACATTTTGCGACATGGACACGGATCGTAATAATATCAACAGCCAGGAAAAGCCAATGAAATAGGATTCATGTCAGTAGAGATGGGAATCACCAGAGGCCCCAGGACTGGATAGGTCACAATGCAATATCACTGTGATTTAAAGTGTATGAGTATTGTGGTAACATGCTATATTGTGATATATTACCTTTATGGGGTCTGGGGTCCTGCCTGGTAATTTTAGTGTCAAATATTAAATACTTATGCAACAGCTGTGCATTTTCTGCATTAATGGTACATGTACATGTTCTAAAAATTGAGTGGGAACTTGTCTCCTGCATGTTTTCAGTCTTTTCATGTCACTTAAGTCATTTTTACTGCAGCAAAATGTATCTAGTGGTCTGAATAAGAAATGGATTTTATTATTCTGGCAGTCTACCAAAAGTTTTATTTCGTTTTGAGCAATATTAATTGTTAATATTATTAACCGCTTCAAACCTGAGCACATTGGCTTGATTTCTTTCACAAACATGGAAAGACAGTGACAAGCAACTTAAGAAATGGCCCAGAAAATTGCAATAAAAAAGTAAAAAGTTACAAATAAATTACCCGTACATTTAAAAAAATATACATTTAAGAATTATAAATGTAGTTTTCTGGACATTTTTCCCCAGTTTTTGATAATATCTAGTAATTACCCCCAGCTAACTGTCAGGTCATTTCCTTGTTACCTTTTACAATTTATTTATTTTTTGCAATTTATGGGACACTTTGTTCCAAGTTGCCAATTTCCTCAGGTTTCAGAGGTTTAAATGCTTATAAAAGTCATCCAAAAATCAGTACTCGATATGCATGTATCAATTCAATACCGCTTTGCAAAATATCACAATACTATGATGAGACTACTTTTACCCCATCCCTACTTGTCAGTGGTTCATTTATTTCTGATTCAACTGCGTTTTATGAATCGTTTAAAAAAATGTAGAATAACCAGCCGTCAGTGAAGGCAAATATACATGCATTTAAGTAAGAAAAAGTTGTTAAGCAGCTTGTCCAACATATGGTGACATTTACCTCAGCCACCCATCTGATCATCTCCAGTAATCTGCCAGCGGAGTCAGTCTGTCATTTAATCCTAACTCAGCTTTTCTATGTCTTCCTTACGTTCTCTAATGGGATTGTGGATGCTGTGGCTACCAGAGGCCTTCTGAGGCCCTTGTAAGGGCCGCGGCTGAGGGCCAAACCGATTGGACGCCACATGCTCGGGGCTTTGACAGTGAGCGCTGTAGGCTGCCGTCTCTCTCACGTGCCCGTTCGCCTCCACTCAGCCACCTGCTTCTTTCCCAGACTATATAGGTTAGGATGGCTGACAGTGGGGCAGCTATACAGTATGAATCTCAAGCATGATGATGGGGATTAAGTGTGTGCACGCTCAGTAAACATTTCCTGTAGATGAAAGGATTAAAAACAAACACTCAAAACAGGTGTTAATACCATGCAGCAGGTGTATGTCTGATATGGTGTACAGTAAGTGGCGTGAGTTAGAGGAAGGGGCATTTACACTAACAGCATACACAGTGGTGGGAGAGAACATGACGTCTTCTCAGTGGAGTGCAGACTGTAAAAATGTGCAGGTTGAACGTCGTAACTTTCTTGAGTGAGCTCTTTGATGAACAGGCTAAAACAAACTGAACTTTTGCTCTTTAAAAAGTCACGCTCTGAGCAACAGGCACATAATTCAACAAAGAAAAAATAGGAAATTATCATTAATTTGTCCTCCTTTTGAACATGAATGTCACCTCCTAGAAATATGTTTCCACATGGGCTATTATTGTGGCATGTACGTCCATGTGGACTGGGCTATTTCTGTGCTATGGCTCAATAAAAAATTCATTCTCTGTGTTTTGGATGTGTTTTGAGATCTCAGAGCGCTCCACCCTGCTGCCCTCGCTGTCTGATCGTGTGTGTCTGTGTGCTGAGCTGCAGCCAGCGAGGCTTAAAGGGAGATCACTGGTGTCAACGTGTCCTGAGTCGAAAGTGTGAGATGTATACAAAACAAAAAGCCACAGAGCTTCCGGAGCAACGAGGACAAAAGCAGATTTCTGCTCTGGTTGTTCCATTTTTGTCCTTTGCTTGTTGTTGCAGAGGGACTCTTTATTTGTCCATCCTTGGAATACAGCGCTAGGCTACTTTTAGTTTTGTTTTAATGAATTTAGGAATGTAGAGCACCTAATCGACATATTACAAACTGTGTATAATTAAGATTTTGTTTCTTCACATGTGCTTCTGAGATGAATACAGCTACACGTTCATGAGAGGGAGCGGCGGGGGTTTGGGGTTGCCTTTAAGCTTGGCAAAAGGACATTTCAGTGACACGAGACATTTGTCATCACAACAAAAATCAAGCCTGCAAGCGTCTTTTCATCCCTCAAAGCATCAAGTCAAACCCAATCAATTCACCGAAAAGCAAGTATTTCAAGTTCAATAAGAGGTCAACGACGTGCATGTCATGATAACCATTTTCACTGATGTATCCTGCAGCCGGGTCAGATGAACTGAAGTAACCCTTTGACACCGGCCATCATATTTCAAATGTGTTCTTCGTATTGATTTAAATAGGATGTTTTATTTGACACTCTTAACTACATTAAAGTCGATATTGATACATTTTTTTATACAGTTAAGCTCTTAGCTAATTATTTTGATCATTCATACATTGCTTTTAGCTAGATAAACTGCTAATTCATTATTTAAGTACCATTTCAACCAGTTATCTGCTACTTTAAACAGGGTTCTACAGCAGGATTAAAGACTTTTAAAGATTTTTAAAGCCACTCAGAATTAAATTTAACCATTTTGCAATGGTAAAAACTGCAGGGGAAAAACATGAACTGACATCAGGGATAATTTTGCACAAACATTTATTGGAGCATAAAACATTACTTTTTGGCAATGTTTATGCAAAAGGCATTCTGTATTTTTTTAAAATTATTTTTATTCTATTTTTTTTTTGTATTTCAGATTTTACAAGGCAACCTCAGAAAACATTTCAGAAAAATCTTATTTCAAATATCTTATCATTTTTTAGACTTCTGAAAGATTGATTTAGGACATTCAAAAAAGACCTTATTTTTAGACTGATTGACTGAATACCTAAATAATACATACAGTTACATATAAATGTACTTAAGTCTTTTTAAAGATCCACAGAAACCTTGTTTAAAACTGTAACTAGTAACATTTATTAATAAAATAAGTTGTGTCATATCTGATGAAACTGTCACTACATCCTGACAGTAGCAGACAAAAAATCTTGAAAAAGATAATCTTTCTCTGGCCCCTCATAGTGCAAGAATCCACTGTGGCGGAACAAAAACACCCAATCAGAGCCGAGGACTCTCTCACACAGCTGTCAATCACTGTTTGTGAACAGCTGTCAAACTAGGCAGCGCTGGTCAAATATTAATCAAGAATCTGTTACTGCATTGCTTATTTCAAGCCTCAAATATTTTCAGAAACATTTTAGTGTCCTGTTCAGCTGTAAAAAATGAGAATGTTTGCTCCGGCTGGTGCTGTATTTTGGCTCAACTGTTCTCAACAGTCTCAAGGACCATCCCGATAGTTACCAGCAAAAAATTGAAAGGCCAGCGACTTTGATGGTACGGGAGTGTGTTAATGCCCAAGAAAGGGATTTCCCTCACATGTGAAGGCACCACGAATGCTGAAAGGTACATACAGGTTTTGGAGCAACATATGCTGCCATTCAGACAATGCCATTTTCAAGGAGATAATGCCAAGCCACGGCTACTTTCAAAACTTCGACAATAAGTGTTTTTAATTCCCTAACATTTATTGAGAAAAGATGACGTAACACACAACTTTAAGGCATTAAATATAACATGATTACATATTTACACAAAAAAACAACAGTTTTTAAGCTTCAATATCAAATATTTGTACAGTATTCAATAGAATATAAATAAAGGAGGATTTGCAAATTATTGCATTCTGTTTTAAGGTTGGTTTTACAGTGTTAAAACTTTTTGGGGAATTGGGGTTGTATTTGGACTGTCATTCATTCCTTTCAGCGATCTGTTTCAACCATTTATAATTTTAGGTAGCTGCTTAGACTTATCTGCTAACTTGTGAACTACTTTTCACGCACTCTCAATCTTCACATGTAGAGTTTGGTTGATTATATATATTTTTTAATCAAATCGTATTTTCCATCCAAGTGCTCCTGGTTGGGAATCACTGACTAAGAAGAAAGATACATATTCTATAACTTTACTCTTTCTGAACTTTCCCTCAACTTTTGACAAACTCACGAGCAGCACTGCCTTAAACTCCACATGCGACGGTTTGAACCGTGATGGAAAACCAAAACAAAATAACTCACACCGTCATGACACATATAGGTCAACGGTCAGGTGACAGCTGAACCCTGGGCATAGAAATCCCACTTATATTTGGAAAGAGGGGCAGGGTGAAGGAGAAACACTAGAGGGAACACTGCTGTGTTTCCAGGTGACATTTACTGGTTTGCAACTCACATCGCTTCCCAGAGGCCCCCCGTTTGAGTAAGGAGGACAAATTCTGAGCTGACATACAGTAAATCTCCTCTGGGTAATGAAAGACTCCATGGATAAATGTCAGAGGCGTTAACTTTCTGTTATCCAAAAATCAATTCTCACAATGCAAAGTTATACAAGAACAAGTTCTGACTCCTGAATGATGTGCAGTCAAGTCTGACTCATTTAGAAAAGACGATCAGTCATTCTTAACTCAATACCTCAATCTGAGATATTAAAACAGCCATTGGTAGTAAAACACAAGCTGTGACAGTAGGTCCTCTGGCATGGCCTCAAACAGGGACAGCAGGCAGGGATATTCTGGAGGACATTAACACCTCCTCCTCCTCCTCCCCGAGGAGGAACGCTTGTAGCTGTCAAATAAAGAAGGCTCCAAATGCCAGGCGAGGCCGGGTGCCGGGAGGAGAGAATGATGGAAAGTCTGAGACACTCGGGCACACAAGTGCAGCTGCAGAATCAACAGTGCAAAGACAGTAATATAGTCGGCGCATTATACAGGTATCAACGAATAAGAGAGGAGTCGTAAACAGGGACTGTCAGAGACAAACAGCAGGGGAGGCAAAGACAGAGAGCCTCAACGCCTACATCTCTGACTTTCTGCAGGAGCATCCACTCACACTGATAACCTCCTCCTCCCATTCCCAGTATGACATTATTTACAATCTGCTGCAGTACCTTCGACTTGTAGCCTTGGGGTCATATATTCATCAACATGGTGGGGACTGCGAGAAGCGCTGCCTCGTTCAGATAATTTCTCGCACTCTAAATAATGCATGAACTTATGGCATTATATAAAGTTTGTTTTAATAAAGCCCCAACACTGCCAAATACTGACGACATTGTTTGTAACACATTAAATTGCTTCTAAATCACAAAGCAAACACAAATACTGGAATTGTACCTGACCCTTTGTTTACATTTGCCGTCACATGGGTGCCGTAAACAGATAGCACGATTTGCGGCAGATATCAGATTTTATTGTAACGATGCTACTCCGATAAGTACTTATCTTTTTTTCACGTTCCTGTTAAGCTGCTGCACCACATAAAGACTACACTAGTTTTACCATAATGCTGTAATAAGTGGAATTGTTACCGATTTTTATTTGTTGTGACCGGAAATGTTAAAGTTCAGCTACAAAATGAGGAATTGTGATTATATTAGTCCTTTATGGTTTCCTGTACTTTTATTTCAATGCTGCACTGCGTGATTTGAGAGCTATTTCTAAAGATATTTTGGTTTGCTTACTTTATTTTGTTGGAAAAGCAAATGCTGCACTAAGTGGAATTGTGATAAGAGCATTAGAAAAATATTTTTAGTTGTAATTTTGTGATAAAATTAAAATAAAAACCCTAAGGAACTGTTTGGATGCAGACATTTTATCTTGCATTGCAGAGCTATTAAACTGTCAAGCATAAACAGTGGATTGATTTTAATAACTTTTAAGCACCTGAAGTGTGCATTGTGCTGCTGTATTATCCAGGTAAATACAAGTATCGTATCGGGACTCAATATGAGCAGATTCTCAATATTAAATTACTCAGATCGGGATCTGGGGCCAAAACAACAACCTTGATTTAGACATCCCTGATCATCACCCTTTAAGTTGATACGGTAAAAATGCTAGCAACGTCTTATGTGTTTTAGTTACATATCCAGCAGATAAAAAGCAACATTAGCATTAATTAAGAGTTTTGTTTCCATTTGACAATACTCACTCTCCTTTTAGCTCTGTTTGTGGTCTCCACCAACTCCCAAAGGTCGAATATCTGGCTCTTTAGCTGCTAATTACTCTACAATGTTCACCCAGTCCTCTCTCATCCAGGGTGTAAAATACCAACACTTTCACGTGCCTCTCCACGTGCAATATCAACTCTAAGGCAGACTTTGGCATAAGACGCACCAGACTTTCAATTAACTCTAATGTCAACCAATCTGCAGTAAAAGCATGATGCCCAGAGCAACTGGAATAGTATATAAAGCAACATAGTCCACACTGGGAGGAAGAAAAGGCAGGTGAGTCAAACAAAACAAGCATTTCGTCCAGAAGACTTAAGATTGTGTCGCATGTGAAACCTAACGTCAATGTTGTTTAACTGAACGTTACGTCACTTACATACTGAAGTCCAGCGTGAAAACCAAACCTTAATGTTGTTTTAATGGAACATTACGCCATATACATACAGTTGTCGTGCACCGCCATCACTCACTCAATTTATTTACATTATGTAACAAACACTTAAAGCCAAAACATGATCTTGTTTCTGACTCTAACCAAGACGTCTTGTGGCATAAACCTAACCACCACTGTTTCACAACATTAACCAGTTGTTATTATGTTTTTCAGCCGCACATCACATAGATGCAAAAGGGTGCCCTGTGTGTCGCTATGAGACCCTGAGGAATGCACAATGATTGACCACCTGGGGAATGAGAATGAATTGGTTTTCCTGTAAGTTGCTGTCATTGGTGCTGTGCCAGTCGTTGGTTTTGTGAGCTTTTTCTGATTTAAAAAAAAAAAAACCTTTCTGCTGCTGTAACAACACTGATGAGAGCGGTGAGCGTGAACCAAAACAGGAAAGTTGCAGGCCAGAAACCAAAACAATGAGTCGCTATAAAACTGAGCTGAGGGGAACTGCAGAGTCGGGTGATAATTCTCTCGTCTCTTAATTAGTCACCAAGAGTGATCCCATTCACATTACTTGTAGCCATTTATTCTATTGTTAATATAAAAAGTATTGCTTACAGCAGCTTTACAGCCATAAAGCTTTACTTTTAACTGCATTCTGATTATTTCTGCACAGCGACAAGATGAGAAAGTTGTGGTGAAATAAGTTTGCAGGAGCTGTTTATCAGCTATGCACCCACATGCTTTGACTTCACAATATCCAATACAAATTATTTTAACTGTTCATGCTGAGACATATAGAGTCACAAAGTTTACTAAATTTGACTCGATGTCTGAATCTTTCAAGGGAAAAAAAGTCAAGGACTCCTTATTTAACCGTGGGTTTCTACAACCCACCACTGCACTATAATGACATAAAATAATTAAGGAAGCTTTCCTGGCACACAGGCCCCAAGCAACCCACATGCTGTTAAACCCAGGTGCCCTGCTCAGCTGTCACTGCCGTCCCTCTGCGCTGTCAGGTTCCTGTTTTCCCCTGTTGGAAGTTTAATTGCTGTCATAGAGTAGCTCGCCCTGAGGGTTCAGCTTTCTCCTTTCCTCTCCAAAACAAAACAGTCGAGCAGCATGTACGGCTCTTATTTCACCACCGATGGGTGTCCTGTGTCTAGGAACTGATTGTATGTGTTTAAAGAAAGTGTAAAGTGTATGTGTTTTGATGACACAAAGGCCCATATCTCAAGCTCCCTTAGACAGAAAATGACCATTGTTGGCATCCAAAATCATAATCAAAACACCAGATTGGTTCTCTTGCTTGAAGCAAAGGCATCCATGTGATTGCATGAGTGGACATGTCTGTCAAATCCTGAAAATCCTGAGGGTGGGGTGTCACACCTACACTCTTCTGTTGTCACGGCGTTCTGACTGTCATTTTACTGTGATTATGAGCCATGAGAAAAGAATCGCAGTGCACAAACAAATTTGGAGACGAGGGCAAGAGCACTACAGTAGTGCAAGTACAAAGTTTTATGACAACAAATTTAAAATGCAGACACAAATGTCTAATTCTATATCATCAAAAAAAATAAATATATATCACAAAAAAAATCTAAAAATCCTCCACAGTTGTGCACCTAAAAGCCAGACATAACGATGACATAAGATTTGCACGTGTGTACGTGAGCGGATATACTTGTCTGTCTGTCTGTGTGTGTGTGTGTGTGTGTGTGTAAATCTTCAGATTTGTGTGTTGAGCAGCCAAACACTGGAGGTAGGCAGAGCTCTTTCTGCCAGTTCAGGGACACCTGACTGGGCTGTTTTGACTGTATATTGTGTAACAGTTTGTTTATGCCAAGCTCAAAGAGAGGGATAAATTTAGACATGCAAGAAATGCCACAAACCACAGCCCTGATGTTTGGACATAAATAAGACTTAACTTGTAACATGGACTATTATTAGTCCAAAAAGGGCACAAGTAAATTAGTGTATTTTGGATAGTGATGCTCCATCCAACACCGGTCCAACGTACTGCTGAAAACTGCATAATTGATAGAGTCAAGCCTCTGGATTATCAGTGTTGGGAAATTTGTTTTTTGAAAAGTTATAGGTTACAGATTACAAGTTACCCTGTTAAAAAGGTAATGTTGAGTACTGAAAGTGTAATTACGTCATCAAAGTAATGCAACACATTACATTTGATTATTCTGCTAGCAAATATTATACATCGGAAATTAGGCTATATCAAAGGCATTCCTGCAGAGCAAAAAGATGAAAAGCAACAGAATGAATGCTGTCGTCCAAAATTTCAGTTCATAACTGTATTTTTTTAGTAAATAACTGATTACAATTGCATTCATTTTGTGATTTAATTACATATAACTAGTCATATGTAACTAGTTACTCACTAACACAGTGGATAAGTTTAAGTCTAAATGGTCAACCTTCCTTGCATCCATGTTCTGAAGACAGTGATCCTATAAATGTACAGATTTTTTGTGTACATCCATTTGATAAAAACTTTGGACTCACTTGGACTGACCCCTTTTTAAATTTAGTTTTAATTGATTTAGTCATAAGTGTACATTTTCGAGAAATGCACTGGGGACTCGTCCCCCTAAATATTTAGAATGCGTGCAATCATTCCTCCCACATAAAAACAAGAACGTAGCTGAGGACTTTTATTTTGACAAAATTAAGGGCATTAACATTATAAATTGATGCAGAAATTTCAACAGAATGCAGTGACTGAAGTGTTTGATGTCAAAATTTCCTAGTGAAGGACCCCCAAATCATTTCACATGTGTGTCCCAAATGTTTAAATGGACCCCACACCCTTGCATTTAGTTCATTTTCTGTGGTTTTTGTACTGTTTGACTTTTTCTCATCTGTATTTGATATGCAGGACTGTTACTTTTTGCTGCATTAAAAAAAAGTATGTAAAAAATACAAAAAAAAGATAGTGAGAAACCTAAAACACATTATGTCAAAAAATAAATCCAACAGCATGCAATGTCGATTCTTTTAAGAGCATAATCTACTAAGAATATCACATCTGATCAATTTTTAATGAAGTCTGGGCTACAAAATACCGCTGAAAGGTGCGGAAATCCGCTTTAAAATTAAAGTACTTTATTGTATATCACCTTTAAAAGTCTTTAAGACGCATCAACAATATAAGTCTGTCACCCCATATTCATTATTTACATGGTGAGGGCCCCTTTAAATCCTCATCCACAGCATTGCTACGCAGCAGCCCGCTCAATGAAGGCCGGCGGGATGCAGCACAATCATGAATGGCCACTGGACGTTCACCCAGTCGTCGTGTTAAATGTGGTGAGGTGACGCCACATTTGATGGATATATTTAATAATAGACTTGTAGAGTATATTCATATCCCCTCACTCAACACACGCCGATGTTACACCCGCTATTAAAGGAAACGTGCAGCCTCGCCCCCCTCTGTTAGCTACCTCAAGCTAACAAGAAGCTAACAGGAAGTTGAGCAATTGTCTTCAAAATAAGAGCATTTAAGAGCAACACGGAATATTGTATTTACTCTTCCTTACAAATGTGCTCCCTAACAAAATCAAAGAACTGCTTTTTGAGATTAGGCTACACACATACTATCCAGTGAATTTTATTATTTATAGATGCATTCTGATATGAATAAGAAATGCACCAATCGGTACCAATATGGTAGAAACATACGAACACTTAATGTGTTCGTATGACGCATCTGCTGGAGTGACTTTCAGTTGGCAAGAATATTTTACTCAAAGAACCTGATCTGTTACTAATATTCACAAATTCAAATTTATTAATGAATGTAGTGTGTAGAATTAATTTGCTCTTTTTTTTAAAAGCTAAATTTTATGTTCACGAGATACACATTTTTCAAGAAATTGCCCTCACATACCACTTTGAAAAAGTCATGGAGATACAAATCTTACAACGATATCAAACTTAAAAATATGTTATAATAAACTGACCAAATCTGTCGTGCAAATCTTACATATATTCTATTAGATAACTCTACTATAACTATCTATTTTTTAAGTTTATATTTATTTTTTCCTTTTATTTCTGGTTTTATTGCTTCTATTGTTGTTGGTCTATTTGTATTCATTTATACTGACAGCACTCTTCTTTAAACTACCCACTCTAGTTTCATCTCACTTGTGTTCAGTATTATTATTATTATTATTATTACCTGGCAAACCCCTGTGTGTTCATGCAATATCTTTTTTGTGTCGGTCTGATTTGTACTTAGTAGTCTCAGTATTTTCATTTGTAAACCTTTGTATTGACCCCAGCATGTACTGCTTTTAAAACTGTCATTAAAAACTTACTTTAAAAAAACTTATTTAAAAAAAGAAAAGTTTTCTAGCTTTTATTTCGAAAGTCATAACCGGTAGTCGTTTGTTATTAACGGAAGTTACCTTGACAACGGGCTTTTTCTCTTTTTCTCTACGAGCTCCTCAAACTAGCCTAAACTGGATGGCCCAAGGCGCATCAACAGCAGCAGCAACAGCAGCACAAAAACACAAACTAAAACAGTAACCCTGTGAGAGACAGAAAAATGTGAAAGCAGCTACACCATCAACGAGACGCCATAAATCAAAAATCTATATATCAAATTAAACAATAATGTCATTTTTGGTCAAACTCTCCCCTGTTGTGTTTGAATGACTGGGTGCAGACTAGGCCACAAAGTCAAACACTGGATATCGTTCATATGGTGACTGCGGAGCCGCTTACCTCCTCTTCACGCTCATTCTTGAAGCACAGACATGCCGCTCGTTTCTTGAAGCCCTCGCCATCGTATGTCCTGGTCTGGTTCGGTTTGAGCTTCATTGTAGGTTCAATTTGCCTCCTTTTAGATAAAAACCGGCAAAACGGGGGGGGGGGAAAGGGTCCAACGAGTTAACAGCAGAGCCGCCGCATCGCTGCTGCTCTCTGCATCCGTGGTCCGAGGTGGTCAAGGAGGAGGAGGAGGAGGAGGGGGTTGTTGGAGAGATCCCAAGATGCCCGTCAGCTATCCTTGATTTAAGTTTTCCTCATGGAAATCAGTGGAAGGTGGACACAAGTCGATGCTCCAGCTGCGGCTTGTGATTTCCAGTCGGCAGTGCGTGTGCAGAGGTCTTATGTAGACTACAGCCTACACAGCACAGCCCTCCTCTGGGTCCATTTGCGCATGGCCGCTGACTCAGTACAATGAACAAGCAGACCGGAGTTTTAGATATACAGATCACTCCTCTGAGGCAGGAGTCAGCTCATTGGTTGGGCTGGTCTCAGTGGGCGGAGCTACACTTCTGGTCAAAACAGTGGTAATAAACAAATGCGTAATTTGTGCAGATTGGTGCTGCAGAGCAAAGGACCGTTTGACAAGTGGTCCTGTGTCAGAGTGCGCAGTCACTGCTGAAGATGTCAAGGAAAAAGATTTTTTGAATTATCTTTAAGTTAGCACTGTTATGTGCTTGGTGCAATATCTGACCTACAATACCAAATACACAGCAGAGCTGTCTAAAATAATTATAGTATAATTAGTATAATTATAATTACTATAGTATATAGTATAGTATAGTAGGGCTTTTCTTTAGCTGTTTAGAATAACATCCTATGAAGAGCTATGACATTTAGATCACAATTAAAAATGACACAGAAGGTAAATTATCAGATATTGTCCCACTTTACCAGTATTCACCCTACATTTTATTCCCCAACACAAATGTTTAAATGCTATTTTCAAAACAATTTTGGTTGGGACACACTTCTTTCTTTCTTTGATGATCTAAAAGTCAGTAACTCTGGAGCCTAGACCCAGCAGAGGTGCCCTGAGAGTGGGGGTGCCCATGGCCCATCTGGTAAAACTGACCCCCCACCAGCTTTAGACAGCTTTAGCCCCACGCAAGAAATGTTAGTATTGCTAGAGAAACACTGTCAGTCAGTGGAGAGCCTACACTGCAATCAAAATCATCAAGGAAGCGACTGATGTTAGTCTTACCAGTAAATTATTTTTAAATTAAAGCTGTATATTTGTCTTTTTAACTCTTTGAAACCTGGATTTTAATCATTTTTCTTGAGCTGCATTTACACGGCTTTCACAGGTTTTAAACCTTTGAACCCTGGGCAAATTAGGTTTTCTTCCAGAAAACATGGAAAAAAGGCTATGAGCAACTTGGCAAGAAATGTTGCGCAAATTGCAAGAAATTTTTTACATGTTGAAAATTCTTATATTATTATTATAAGCTACGGTAAAATGTCGAGAACTATATTTAGAATCATCACAATTCAGTATTCAAAATTATTTTACAAAATTGTTATAATTTTTAAGCACTTTTTTCAGGTAATTTCCTGCTTTTTGTTGTTGTTGTTCCTTTTGTTTTATAACTTTCCCATGATTTTTGGCTTTTTTTTTTTCTTTTCTTATTTCTAGGTCATTTCTTCTTAAATTGAAGGGAATTAAACCAAATAGCTCAGGTGTTAAAGGGTTAATGAAAAGGACAACCAGACTGTTTGAAGAACAATAAATCACTTGTACAGATAAATAAAACATTAATTTTCTGAAATTCAGTTATGACTTTTGATGTTGGAGTGCCATCCCAAGATTTTTAGTGGCTCCATCCAGCCACCCCTATAAAAACGTTATGTGGATGCCACTGCATCAAAGAAGAGGCAGAAAAGCACAGGTGCAAATATTAAAGGTAATAATGTATGAATTCCAAAACATGCTCAGAAAGTCATATTAGTCATCACCAGGCCTCATCTCACCTCACGTTTTTAAGCCTCAGGCTCGGCTCAATATTAATGCCATTCAAGGCTAACAAATAAAACCAGCCTCATGTATTTGTCAAGATTCAGTCAGCTGTGTCACTTTTATTGCACTTTTATGGGAGTTTTCTTTTAGGAGGTTCTTGTTACAAGTTCTACTTGTTCCAGACACATGTAATGATTCATTATCTTTCCTTTTATTTACTGAAGGAAGGCTATGATGTTACATCAAGTTTTTATTCATTTAATAATTTAAGTCTCATGGTTCCTTTTCCCTTTGAAACCTAATTGGCTTGATTTCCTTCAAAATCATGGGACGGAGGCACTGAGCAATGAGATAAGAAATGACCCCAAGGAAATGCTTTAAAATGTATAATAATTCTGTAATGTAATTGCAACTGTGGTAATTATAAATATTTTTTTCCCCTAGACATTTTGCCGTATAGCTGTTTTAAAAATATATTTTTTAAATCTTCTAATTTCTTTAGTTCTTTAATTTTGTCCCACATTTTTTAGAGAAAATGCTGAATTAAGTTTGCTCACTTTCTGGTTCAAATATTTACATATTTTTGAACAGCCCCTGAAAGCAGCACAGGAAAAGTCATGTTGCTCCAGGTTTCAAATTGAATAGAATAGAATAGAAATACTTTATTAATCCTGTAAGGGAAATTGTTTTGTTACGAGAGCAGCAACTGAATGAAATATTCATTAAAAAGGGTAGAATAATGCATATATATATATATATATATAGGAAGGCAGTTAACATAGAATTAAAAAAATAAAATAAAATAACAATAATAACAATGTACACTATGTATAGAGAACAAACAAACAAAAATCCAAAAAGATTAAAAAGAGCAATAAAAAAAGGACACAAAGTGCAAATAAATGTGCAAAAGTGAAGATGGAATATTAATTAAAATATTAATAGTTAAAATTTAGGATGTTATTCATAAAACCTCCTGGTTTCTTTTTTGTGTGTCTTGAGTCTTCTGTGAGTGTCTTTTGGTCAGATGCACAAAACATCACGTAGTACATTCACTGGGGAGTTACATCTAATCATTGGGAAATCAGTCAGTGACTCCCATTTATCATGAAATTTACATCCCAACTGAGGTCATTTACTGAGTGCGTCGGCCACAATCATCATGTTTTAACGTAACCCCTTAAAACTTGGACTGTCATCACTTTTCTTGCAAGTATTTTTTAGATTTATAAAACTTTTTTTTTTCTTCTAAGCTAAATTTCGAGAGTTATATTTAGAATCATAACAATTAAGTATGTAAACTTATTTTACAGAATTATCGTAATTTTTATGCACTTGTTTAAGGTAATATCCTTGCTTTTTTCGTCGTTGTTTTGAAACTTTTCCATGATTTTTGTTTGTATGTTGTTGTTTTTGTTAATTTCTGGTTAATTTCTCATTGCCTTCTGCCCATGTTTTTGAAGAAAATTAAGCCAGTTAGCCCAGAAAAAAGTCAGAGGTCACAGTGTTGCAATACAGTCTGTTTTAGGGGGAGTTGTTGCTGTGAATAAGCACCACTCCTAACTGCTCCCATTGACTAAACACAATAAAATAAATTTTTTCTCAGCTCATATCTGATGGCGCTCCTGTGTTGTAACAGGGCTCATGTTAAACTTGCATAATGTAAAGTGAATAAACATCACCATCCCTTCCATCTACCCACAGGTGGGGTTTTAGAAGCTGTGATTTCATTATGAGCAGCTGTAACTTATTAACTGAATACAGGTAATCGCTCTTTCAATTATGTCATTTTTAAATGGCACAGGATACAACATCTGATCAAATGACACAATAGAGTGCAGGTGTGGATGATTGCCTTACCTTAACCTTTAACCTGCATGCTGAGGATGAGCCACATGTTGTAACTCTGCAGATAACATCAAGAGCCGCAGTTTGACCTCTTGGAGACAAAGATCGGCCAAAGAATGAGACTGATCAAAGTGGGTCAAAGAGTGAGAGACAATCTACTTGTTTGTACAGATTATCAAGCCATGTTGCCGGTGATTCTTTGTCTTATCTGACAGACTATCGGCTCTTCAGTGGATTGCCACAAAAAGAGATCCAAACATCCACACAGTTATCTCTTTTGCACCAAATTTCTAAGGTTTCACAAACATTAAGTCACCCACATGGTGGACGGATCATCATATAGCAATCAACACAGCTGAGGAGACGGGAGATACTCACATTGTTAACCCTTATAAAACCTGAGTAAATTCGGCTGGATTTAGTTTTAAAAACTTGGTAAGAAGGCAATGAGCAACTTAACAAGAAATGGCCAATAATCTGCAAGAAATTTGAAAAAAAAAAGTTACACAAAAATTACCTTAAAGAAGGAAAAAAAAGGAATAATTAAAAACAAAAACAAACAGGGGAAATTGACCTCAAGAAAGAGGTAAAAAAAAAACTGGCAAACCAACATCAAACAGATTTTTTCAGGTTTCAGAAGATTACAGCACAACATAAGTGATGTCGATCCAGGTATTAAAGGGTTAAGAGGATACGTCATCCACAAAATCACCATGTGTAAATCAAAAAGTCATGTGTTAGGTGTTACCTTGAATTGGTGAATAAAACTTTCTTTTTCCTCACATACCTGCATGGAAAACAGCAAAGATATTTATTTACTGATTGATCGGGGACCTCATTCCACAACAACATAACGAGATCAAAACATCCGTTTCATACCTGCCAACATCAGACTGTGAAAAGAGGTAGATTTTATTGGGTAAAGACTGAATAGCCTACTCTCACAGCCATTAGATGAGCTGAGCCTGTTGATGCTTTAAAGATGCAACTTAACACCCATTTTTTATTCTCCTGCTTTTATTTCCATTTGACCTGTTTTTCCCATTATTGATCTAATTCCCCGTATTTATATATGTATGTATATATATATATATATATATATATATAAACTCCACTACAGTTAAATATAATAGGATGTGAAAGTAAAATGACTTTCAATTTTTTTCTGGCTCATTTTAAAATAAAAATAAACAAAGTGAACAAAAAAGTGTTACACTTAATGTTCCAGCTAGCCTATGGTGTCTCGACAAACAGTGACTAACATCCATCAGAAACGTACACTGACAATTTTTTACTCTAGCGACTGGGCTGTCCCTTAACTTTCCATCCAGTTTCATTACCACGTCAAAACAGTGGAAAAAAACCGTCCATCCTTTTGACCCCAATGACCATTTTTCCCCCATATCTCCACATAGTTGCTCACATATCTTGAGTAAATGTTAAAGATAATTGCTCTCCAGATAACCTAGAAATTCCAAAGCATTGATGAGAAAAAATCACTACATGCACAAGTCATGTTATCATTTTAAACAACAGTGGTCATCACCTGAATGTGATGGAAATACAATAAGCCTGAAGGTCACTGTGTTACTGGAAGTCACACAGCATCATCATCTTGTTTTAGCAACTTGTTTTATACTGGAATTAAACTGATCCGATTACAGTGTGATTACTTTCATGATATTTGCAGCTCATAACAAATAGAGTTTAAATATAGTAATCAAGTACAAATCAAATAAATGACTTCTTATAAAGAAAAACACAAAAACAAAACGTAACAGCACATAACAGAAAATGTTTAAATGAACATGTGGATTAATATATAAAGCTCCAGTAGCTGTATATATGATGGATTAAGAGGTACAAAAATGATTGAAAAAAATCAAATTATATAAGTGACAATTTGTTGTTTATGGAGGGGGAGGAGTGGTGCAAAACAAGGAGCCAGTTCAGATAATTATTTAAGCACTAAGGAGGGAGTTCTGTTTTTTGATTTGGCTTAGATGAGGGACCTGCAATATTAAATTGTCATGTTTTAGATTTATTTTAAATACCAGCATAACATGTTTTCATGTGATTTCTTTCAAGAAAATTCTCCAAAATCAACCATTTAACACAGACAGAAACTCTTAAATATGGTTATTTATGGTGAAGGAAGGTTCATGGATTTTCCCAAGTCACTCGGGAAGTCTCAAAGAAAAATATCTGGGTCATAATAAAAATAAAATAAAATTTAAAAAGTCACACATTAGCCAAGTACAGTCCCTAAATTACTCAGAACATTTTAGAAGATTATTACCGGACAAATTTAGAGGACTGTTTGTATCAACGCAATCTGGGTTAGGGAGGCGTATTAGAAAATGTATGTATTTATAGAGCTGTAGTATCCTTTTCATGTAATATATATTAGTCAGTAATTTATAATGGACCAAATTTAGAATCTCGCTCCCAAATATACCAACAGATGCTAAGTCATGTTATCTCGATGGCATCAGTCACCTCACAGGAAAATAAATCACTCTGTCATCGTGCTACTTGACATGGTTTATCATCATCTCCCTGCATAGCAAAGGAAGGCAATTAAAGAGTTCCTCTTTTAGCCGAGATGTGAGGGGGGAGAGAAGGATCCAGTTCCTCCTGGCTCGCATTGGGACAGATGGAGGGACGAAGGAGCCAGAACGGAGCGGCTGCCTATCGCTGTCCTCACTTTATCAAGAGCGTCAGACGACATCTGTTTTCTGACAACACGACGGTCTCAAACTGCACCCAAACTATACATATGCCCCACATATCCAGCACAGCATGTACACAGAGATCAAGTGTGGACTTATAGTTACATCCATACAGATACACACAGAAACTTCCACACATGGAGTCTAATCTGCCTCCTCATTGGCTTGTGATCCACTCAGTGTTTGCAGCCAACTCTGATTACAAATCCTGAGCTGATTAGCTCACCCATAAGTCTCCTCTTTGACCTCAGCTCCGAGCTTTCAGACATGAGGCATGTGAGGGAACGGCTTCTTGCCAGGCAGGGAAAATTAAAGCCACAAAAACGCCGAAACGCTATCCAAGACAAAAGATAGAAATGTTCCGATCAAGATAACGACAATGAGGCATCATTTATTCCCTCCTAAATTTAGTGCATGGATGATCATGCAGTAGCTATCAGGCTAATTTTAGACTGGCCCATCTGTTTTCCTATATTGTCTCCACTATTAGACACCAAATTAAGCTTTAGTAAAGTCAGCTTTACTTTGTGGATTTACTATGACAAACAAAGATGGGGCAATTGTTTGCAGGTGCTTGGGGTGAGGTGAATGTCTCATGGGATGGAGCTCATCCAATGATGAAGTGAGCTCCTGACAGCCGGCCAAGGCTGCTAAGATGGATGTGAGCCACTGTCACTGTTAGATATAGAGCCTGTGACGCCATGGCTCATGGATCTCAGACAACATTTCTGCTTTGTCCTGAGCCCACTGTAAGTGAAGAACTTCAACTTTTGAGAAAAGATAATAGCTTCAACTTAACTCTTTCATTATAAGCCAACAAATCGGAAAAACAGCAGCTGACTAATTGGAAGCCCAGTTCCAAACACCAGTATGACCTTGGGCGGATTATGAGACAATGGGCCCCTGGGTACACGTACACAAAAGACCACACCACCGCTCGTGAGGTTGCCTCTTCTGCTGTTGTTTTGTGTCTCTTTGTAGTCATCCATCTTTGAGGTTCTGTGTCTCTTTGTAGTCATTTTTGTGTCTTGGGGTCATTTTGTGATTCCTGGTGGACATTTTGTGTCTCATTCAGGTCATTTTGTTTCTGTGTAATCAATTTATGTCCCTTTGTAGTGATTTTGTGTCTCTTTGTAGCCATTTTGTGTCTCTCCGAGGTCCTTTTGTGTGTTTGTAGTAATTTTGTGTCTATTTTAAGGTTATTTTGTGTGTTTTTGTATCTGTTTGAAGGTCATTTTGTGTCTTTTTTTGGATAATCCTATGTCTCAGTAGTTTTTTTGTGCGTGTCTCTCTGACCTTTTCAGTTGTTTGTGTCTCTTAGTGGCCTTCTTGAGGGTTATGTATGGTAATGAAATTACTCTGCTGGCATGGCTGGATAGGATTGTACATTTACTATTACTATGCTCAGATCAGAGATTGTTTCTCTCAAAACTACCACCGCCCAACGTGGGGCTCGAACCCACGACCCTGAGATTAAGAGTCTCATGCTCTACCGACTGAGCTAGCCGGGCTATGCACAGTACAAATTGGGTCAGATTTCGAAGCTGCATTACGGGAGGTCTATGCCACATTTAGAGCGTATCTGTGATTCAGTCTGTGCCTGGATAGCATACACATCTCTCAGAATGGCAGAGGCTGAGTCAGTGGCAAGCAGCTAACGGTGCTAACACCTCAGACAGTGCTGTTACCACTGCAACAGTGCTGACAGAGCCAACAGTGTTAATGTAGAAGGGAACAAGAGGGTGGGCATTAAGCTTCACCATTCAGCTATCATGTCAGGACAGAACTCATTGGCGGTGGTATTTACAAGGGATCACATGCACTAATGCATTAGCAGCTAGACCAGCTACCACATCAAAGAACAGAGAAGCTCTGATCATAACACACACAGAGTTTACAGTAGGTTATGTAGGAATCAACTTACCATACTGTAATGTTGACACTTGGTAACACAACAGCACCTTACAACAATCCCAAATGTTCTGAGTTTGTATGACAGTGGACATTGTCTGTTGCTGTAGTATGTACATGGAAATTGCCTCCTATCAATCTTACTTTGACCTTAAAACCTTACCGCCCAACGTGGGGCTCGAACCCACGACCCTGAGATTAAGAGTCTCATGCTCTACCGACTGAGCTAGCCGGGCTATGCACAGTATGAATTGGGTCAGATTTTGAAGCTGCGCTACGGGAGGTCTATGCCACATTTAGAGCATATCTGTGATTCAGTCTGTGCCTGGATAGCATACACATCTCTCAGAATGGCAGAGGCTGAGTCAGTGGCAAGCAGCTAACGGTGCTAACACCTCAGACAGTGCTGTTACCACTGCAACAGTGCTGACAGAGCCAACAGTGTTAATGTGGAAGGGAACAAGAGGGTGGGCATTAAGCTTCACCATTCAGCTATCATGTCAGGACAGAACTCATTGGCGGTGGTATTTACAAGGGATCACATGCACTAATGCATTAGCAGCTAGACCAGCTACCACATCAAAGAACAGAGAAGCTCTGATCATAACACACAGAGTTTACAGTAGGTTATGTAGGAATCAACTTACCATACTGTAATGTTGACACTTGGTAACACAACAGCACCTTACAACAATCCCAAATGTTCTGAGTTTGTATGACAGCGGACATTGTCTGTTGCTGTAGTATTTACATTGCCTCCAATCAATCTTACTTTGACCTTAAAACCTTACCGCCCAACGTGGGGCTCGAACCCACGACCCTGAGATTAAGAGTCTCATGCTCTACCGACTGAGCTAGCCGGGCTATGCACAGTATGAATTGGGTCAGATTTTGAAGCTGCGCTACGGGAGGTCTATGCCACATTTAGAGCGTATCTGTCATTCAGTCTGTGCCTGGATAGCATACACATCTCTCAGAATGGCAGAGGCTGAGTCAGTGGCAAGCAGCTAACAGTGCTAACACCTCAGACAGTGCTGTTACCACCGCAACAGTGCTGACAGAGCCAACAGTGTTAATGTGGAAGGGAACAAGAGGGTGGGCATTAAGCTTCACCATTCAGCTATCATGTCAGGACAGAACTCATTGGCGGTGGTATTTACAAGGGATCACACGCACTAATGCATTAGCAGCTAGACCAGCTACCACATCAAAGAACAGAGAAGCTCTGATCATAACACACACAGAGTTTACAGTAGGTTATGTAGGAATCAACTTACCATACTGTAATGTTGACACTTGGTAACACAACAGCACCTTACAACAATCCCAAATGTTCTGAGTTTGTATGACAGTGGACATTGTCTGTTGCTGTAGTATTTACATGGAAATTGCTTCCTATCAATCTTACTTTGACCTTAAAACCTTCCCGCCCAACGTGGGGCTCGAACCCACGACCCTGAGATTAAGAGTCTCATGCTCTACCGACTGAGCTAGCCGGGCTATTTTTTTGAAAACAAGGGTTCATATTTTTGCTCGCTCTTTCTTTTCCATTGGCAAAAGCTGGTACATTTTTTACAGCCAAGCTACTGTCAATAGAAGCCAAATTAATTATTTGTAATATTTTTGTATATTTTTCATATAAATCTTTTCATTTATTTTATATATATACGTATGTAATTTTGTATTATACATTTTTGTTGTTGTTGTTTTGTTGTTAATTTTTATCTTTTTTGAATGAATTATTTGGGTCATTCTTGTGTTGTGGGACTTAATGCTTCACAGTGATTAAATTTACCTCGCTTAAAAACAGGCTCTACTCCAGGGCAATCTAAAGAGTCAGTTCACACAAACTAAGCTACTACTAAACTATATTCACAAATATATCTTGCAACATCTTTGCATCCTGATAGTTTGGGGTGTTTTTTTCCAGGTTTTGTAGGTGTGAATGCAATTTTACTTGTGATGTTTCAAAACATTTAAAAAAACATCTCTGTGAGTTCACTGTAGAAAACAACTCACATCAACATCTCTCTCTATAGTTTATACAACAGGATAAATTACAGGTCTCAAGGCTGTAGATGCAAGAATCACAATAAGTTGGTTGTGAGGGCTGAAGGACACAATGGGTGCTTGTTGGTGCATATTAAAGCCTGTTATTAAGATTGCTGAAATAGACTCTACATGGGTAAACATCACTTAGGGATGAATTACCTCGTGCAATCAGAGGGACAGGGACAAATAGGGTGGGGTGATAACTTTTTTATCAGTAGGTTAATATATAAATAGAGAGAATACAATAAATAACATATAAAAGAATAAATGTGCAAACTTATTTTTTGATGACTTTACTAGACTTTATTATGTGATGTCATTGTAAACTGCTGCTGCTCAGACTGTTGAGGCTACCTGCGGACAAATGTTCCTCTCACAATGATGCCTCTGTCTCCTTGAGGTAGAACAAAAACACAGACACTCTATAATCATGTGAAGATTAGGCTTTAGGGGCATAAACAAAACCAGACAGCGACAGCGTGAGTGCCAGGATGTGGGAAAGTTGTCTGAGACAGAAACCCCACAGTGATGATGACACGCAGGCTGACAAAGCTGTCATCCACCTAAACAAGTTTGGGAGACCGGGTACAGTTATAACACTTTCTGTGAGTTTGTTACATTAAAAAACAATTCAAATTTGCGATACTATAAACTTCAATGTGCCAATTACTAAAACAGTATAGTTCAGTGGTTTTATAAAATATATACAGGTTGCACATTGATTTAAATATCCACTGGAGCCATGCTGCCATGGCAGGTGGTTTTTGGTATCGGGATCTTGCGCTAAAATCACTACGAAAGTGGTGATAATTGACAACTTTGGAATGAGAATGGGCTGAAAATACATCTGACAGTTACATTTTACTGTAAAAAAAACAACAAAAACAAAACACTTTTCCTGGTAACTCTCTCTGGGAGTTTCAAACATAGCTCCATTTTTTGGTAACCAAAGTAAAAAGACAATCTCATCCAGTTTCATCTCTTGCTCAAAACACAAAGAAAGGCCGGCAGTAGTGACTGGAAATCACACATCCACACATACCTGAGAGCTGCCCTGAACAGCACTGTAACCTCTGAGGTGTACGTGCCTTGACTAAATAAAAACAGCACATCTTTTTCCAGTTTGTCCGAGAGATTTAGACTCCAGGAAGAGACTCTGAGAGACGAATTTAACCATGGGGAGTCTTACAGAGGGAACAAAAAACACTTCACTGGCTTAATTGCTGCTGTGGCTGGCATAGATAAAGATCTATCATTGCATTAAGTTTTAAACCTTTGAGGATTAGCAGAAGGGAAAACAAAAAACAGTTATACACCTTATAAATTAATAATAAGATATTGAACTGTCATCTGCGTCGGTTTTATGTCCAAGTGTGTCCTGACAGGCCTTATTTTGTTTCGTCCTCATAACAAATGGCAGGTGACAGTGGATGAACTACGTGAAAATCATTCATTGAATTTATTGATGGAGTTTAAACATCTACTTTACATCTGGTCCTACAGTATGTGTGCAAAATATACAGATGTGTCACAACCTGAGTTACTGAACACCTTATTACCGACTAAAAGCAAGTCTCAGTTTTAGTCGGCAAATCAATCTGTGGACAGACAACAGACTCAGCCACAGTAGAGATATTGTACCTGAAGGTATTGTCATATCTACATTGTTTTAGTCTGTTTCCCTTTTCTCCAATTATATGTCTGTTTGTCTGCCCACGATGACTCATCCACTCTAGGTATTAAAGTGGCAGAATGGCACTTTTTTGACAGAAAGCTTTTCTGTTTGTTTATTTCTTTTTTAGCATTTTTGTCACTTTCACTAGAGCATGTTATTATATAATTTAGTCTCTTTTTGAGTTTTTTGTTTTATAATATATATGTTAATCAGTTTTTGCCTTCATCTCCCAGTTTCCTCAGTGGCCTTGATAATACAAAGCATATCACTTGTATTTCAGTCCAGTCAAGGAGTCTTTTTTCCATTTTGTGAAATTAATTTTTCCCTTTAGGAATTGTTTTGCAGCGGTGGTGGCACTAAGAAACCTTCCTGGTGATCAATGCAGTGAGTGAATGATGGCTTAAACCAAGCCCTCCAGTCCACCGAACATGTGATATTTGAATTAGCTTCTCTGCTAATTAATGTAAGTGCATTAAACTCTGCACTAATTATTTTTCAATTTAAATATAATAATCGATTTACCCACAAAATGCCATTCAAAGACACACCTACCTAAAAAAAAACCTCAAAATGACAACAAAGAAACACAAAATGATTAAAAAGAGATGCAAAGCTACTGCAAAGGGCCACAAAGAGTCACGACTATAAAAAAAGGCTGCAAATGGAAACAAACTGATTACAAAGTGACACAAAGCAACTAAAAAGAGACTCAAAATGACTATAAAGAGATGCTAATACCTACTAAGAGATGCAATACAGCTACAAACAGACAGAGAGACTACAAAGGGACACACAAAACATCTACAAAGAGCAATACAACCACTATAAAGTGACACAAAATGACCACAAAGAGAAACAAGATATGGAACAACTTCAAAGAAATGCAAAACAACAGCAAAAGAGTGGCCAAATAACTATCATATCTGTGTTTCTTGCAGTGTAGCAGAAATGGTGGGGTCTTTTGCATGCCCATGCCCAAGGGCCCCATTGTCTAAAAATCCACCCATGCACATATGAAATGAGGGCTTTGGGGGTCCTTTAACAGAAAATCTGGAGTGTAAATGTTTCATTTCCTCCCTTCTGGTTATTTTTTATGGCCCAATTTGTACCTTTTCTGCATCACTTTACAGTGTGAATGTATTCAATTTTGTCACAGTAAAAGCTGCTTTCATGTTTTTATTGAAATTGTTTAATGCACGTTTTTAAATATTGAAGGGGACGTTACAAAATCTACACCTAACTTCGAAGCATAACTGGTAATTTGATTGATTAATTAAAAAAATATATTTCACCTTTTGACCTAAAACAAAGCCACATTAGCCATTATATAGCTTAAAAAGATTATTTCCCAATATACAGACCAACTGAACTTACATAATTATAGTATTTTTACAGCAGAACAGAGTTGGAAACACTACAGAAAATGCAGATTCTACAAAAAAAAACTTGACTAGAGATACAGGGTTTTTCATCTGACAGTTACAGTAAGTACATTGCACCATGGCATGACATAACCTCAGCAGCGCTATGCAGCAAAATCCTCCCTGTGCAGACGTTTTCTATAAGTCTCAGCAGCCGTCTACAGTCTTTTTCTCATCCCCTCCCTGAGGCGTGGTGCTGTTTTATGAATGAGCTGTTATGCAAGAAAAGGTGACCTGAATACAGACCAGAGAGAGGGAGGGAGGAAAGTACTGTATGGCTGCAATTCAAGTGACATCACTGTGTTGTCCAAAAAAAAAAAAAAAAAAGCCCAAATCACATGATTCATTTTTGTTGTGGTTGTTCGCTGCTAAATAACAAGTGCTGGGAATTAGGTCACATCAGGTACTATTATAAAAATGTGTTGTATTTGCCAGTAATCACGCTAAAGCTGGAGATTTTCTGGTGTTTATCAACATGTTCAAGGTATATTCATTATAATGACGTGATAATAACCAGCACCGATTGCCTGGTTATCCCATCTGTGCCAGCCGATGTGACAGTGTACCAAGGAAATGAGGTTTAGGTGCATGTGAAAGTCTATTACTCACCACCATCTCACAGGGCAACACTTGAACTTTGTGAGCAGTTTTGCAAAAGTAAATCCACTTAAGCTTACACCTCTGCCAACGGCAAATTTTTCCCTCTTGACTGAGAGTGATTAGACTAAGAGAGGGCAAGAGTGAAGTGGTGATAAGTCTGGGAAAAGATGAAAACACGGTCATTTTAAAAGCATTAGGTAATAGGCTTGTTTACTGAGTGAAACATATAATATTTATGAATTAGACTGTTTGTCTTTTAGGGATATTTAACAAAAAGCTGAGTCATTTATTTCCAAATTCTTTATACACAAATAATTACCTACACTCAGTTTGGCCCATGTTACGCCTGCTACTTCTGTGAATTCAAGGTTAAGCATCCTTCAGATGCAACATTTAGCCTACTAGACAAAATCTCAAGATCAATGTGATCAATCACATTTGTCAATAAATACAATTATTATTAAGACTTAAACAATTACATGATTAGTCAATTGAAAGTCTAAGGCCATGGAAGTGTTTGAGCTAAATGCTAACTTGCTGATATTTATCAGTTGTTTACTATATTTGCCATCTTAGTTTTGCATAACCTTTGCTAATTATCAAGAACTACTAGAGCTAGCTTTTTGTACTCCATACTTTTAAGGTATCAATTAAAATAACCCTGTGCCAGGTAGTATCAAAACTTATTCAGTCAAATGATAACTGCATTTGATCCTGCTTTTTTTCTGGTTTTCCTAATTTTCTATGAATAATTTTAAATTTGGACCGTTGTTCAGAAAAACAAACACTACACACTTTGTTACCTTGAATGGGCTTTGGGAAATATTATGCAGTGTTTGAACATTTCACAGACTAAATGTTTTATTGATTGTTTGAGAAAGCAATTTGCAGATTATCAAAAAATGAAAAGGTTATCTGCAGCCCAAGTGACTATGGCAACTGGATCAATACATAATGTGATATTTCAAGTTTGGAATTTGCAAATAAACCCTTCATTAGTCCCTGGAGGAAATTCTTTTTCCACCTCAAGGAGGTCAAAGGTCATGGGTCAGTGCCTCAGCTGCACATCAGCATGACAAACACTTAACCACCAAATCATCCTAAACAGGGACCAAAATTTCACACTTAGTTGTACACAGACGTAATCAGTGTTACAGATCCCAATAACCGGCCAATCTCTAGTCTGTTAGTCTAATCTTGATGGTAACCCACGCAAGCACAACAAACCGATGAGAAATATTGAACTGAGTGGCTGAAACTCCACTATCAGCACAGTGTTTGACTGGTTATTGATCAGCACTGTCAGCACCGGCATGACTTACACTGGTGTGACTCCCTCCGATACGCTAATCTATTAGCACACAGTCGTGGGTTTGTTTTCATGTCTGGGTGGTGGTTTACCTGCACAGGCCTCATAAAGAGATTCAGTGAATGGAGACTGTTAATTATTCACATTTAACACAAGTGAGACTATGACCGAGCCCCTAACCATGGTATGTACAATGTGTGCATGTGTGTATGTATGGGTGTGTCAATATCTGACGAGATCAGCGCTCAGACATAATTATTTCCAGTTTCTGATCAGGTTCAATTTATTTGCCCAATTACCCTCAACTCAAACCACAGAAAGCTGTTTGTTAGGAATAATTAATTTTGCACATGCCGTCTCTTTGGTTAGAATCCCTGAGGGAACAGACGGATGTTGTTTTTTTCAAAACTTTCAACTTGTAGATACCTATCCGAAATCATACTTTGTTATGTGCCTGTGAAGTGTGTGGCATCTAAATAACAATCAGGAGATGAATGATGGGAGGTGAGTAAAAGATGAGACGATGAGGTTCTTGAACGAGTCCAGGCTGATTTCTGAGTGTTTAAGTTGGCATTGAGGGGCAGAAAAGAATGAGGGAGGAGAGAGTTTGCTACTTTAGTACAATAACTTTAACAGTAAACGCTGTCATTTAAAGGTAAAACAAGTTAGACGGTTACAAACTGCTATACTACCAAGAAAAAGCACAGGTAGCACTGCATAGGTATCCTTTTCACAATATGTGACTGACAAGGTGGCTGCTTAAATCCAAAGCACCCTTCCCTTACATTCAGGGGCCTCTGCAAGCAAATAAAGGTGCGCACACACACACACACTCACAAACACACCCTGCTATCTTTCTCTGCAGTGGCTGTTATATATAGAGGGAGAGTGCGGGGAAGTGGAAGGATGACCCAGGACAGTCTGTTCTCGCTATGGATGAAAAAGTCATAGGAGCAGAAGAGGAATCCCAGCTATCATCATCATCACACACACACACACACAAGGAGATGTATTGTATTGTACAGGAAACAATGTACTTCACTTATGAAATGCATTGACAAAAAAATCACTAATACTAATGGCTAGTGTTCAAACAAGATTAGTGCTGCTCAGGTGATGACACAACAGCATGAACAGCTACATTATCACAGAGTCGCTGTTCAAGTGTTGCTCAAGTGCTTGTTAACATATTTATATAGTCACAGGCTTGGTTACTGAACGTCATCTAAAGTTTGCATCTGGTAAAAAAAAAAAAAGAAAAAAGTATGCTTTTGATCAGTGTCCGAGCCCTATTTTAACACCACATTTTGCCACTCGATTGCCTCTCTGTGTGCATCCCAATGCACGTACATATCACCATAAGAAACATATCATTGGTTAATGCTTCACCATGTCAGCATATTGTAAAAGCACGTTGGTTCCAAATATAGGTTAACATCCCATTAAGTACTAATGATTGGTATCGGTATCAGCCCTAAAAAAAAACAATATCGGTCGACCTCTAATGAATACCTGTTTCTACTGCAGAGTGATTTGACGAAGTGTGAATGTTGGTTGTCCCATTGCATTAAAAAGCCGGATATTGGAGGGTGTTCACTGTTTTTTTTTGTGCAGTGGGAATGAGGCTAAAGTATGATCTTAACAGTTCTGACAGTATTTTATCTGACTACAGTTCCTAATCCCTGCTAAATATGTATTTCTAACCATTGCACTGATATCCTTTGTACCTCTGTAAAGCACACTTCACCTCATATGACCTTTATGAATAAATCTGAGTGGACTCACAAAGATTGGGGACAACTGCATCTAGAAATAACGGGGGTGCATAACGTACAAACTGCAAACTAAGAAAAATGCTCGTTCACACCACAAAAGAAGGATTTGTAAGTCTTAACTCCTAAAAATGGCTCATTCCTAATTTACATTTACAGCAAACTAAGCACTGCCTGCTGCATCATTACTCCACTGCGGCTGTCTTGTGTAACAGCTGCGATACAGAGCGTCCTTTACTCAATCAAACTGCTGAAAGAGACACAGAGACGCAGAGTGAGACTGAAGCTGTTCCAGCAGGTCCCTGCTGTGGCCGAAGGAGGGATTCCCTTTTGGCTGGCTGGCTTTTGTTTTTATGCATGGCAGAGTAAAAAGGAGGGTTATATAACATCAGGAGGGTACAGGTGAGAGGGTGCTGACTGCAGTACCCCTCCATCTGCAGTGGGACAAGAGAGGAGAGGAGAGGAGAGGAGAGGAGAGGAGAGGAGAGAGAAAAAGGATAATAGGAGAGTGAAGAAAGAGAGAGGAAAAGGAGACAATAAGAGGGAAAGGGGGTGACAAGAGGACAGAGAAGGAAAGAAGGAGAAAGGAGGAAGAGGAGAGAGAAGAAGAAGAAAGGGTAGTAGAGGGGGTTGACTCAAAACCTACCTTTTGAATTTGACTTTAAATTGAGTTTTATATATATATAAACTATTTATTTAGACATTTTAGTCTGTTTCAGTTTTACTACTCCCTATGTCATTTTATCATTTTTAATATTTTATAGCTAATATTTATGTTATTTTACTTTGTGCTGTTATCCTTTCATTTACCTCTTATTTACAGTTTGAATATTTTACTTATTTATTATTACTATTGTCATTTTTATTTATTTATTTACTTATGTTTTTATTTTGTGTCTTTCTATTTATAGGCTTTATCTTGCCTATGGTGTTTCCTCACTTATGGTAGCGTTTCCTCAGTTCCTGGTTTGATGCATACTGTTTTTGATTTTTTTGGGGTTGGGGGGGTTTTATTCACATGCTTGTGTGCTTGTGTGTGTGAGTTTTGGTTTTACTGTATGAAGCACTTTGTGTTACAGTATGTTTGTATGAAAAGTGTTAAAGTCTGATTGACTGATTGATTGATTGAAGATGAGAAACAGAAGATAGAAGAAGAAGAAGCAGAACATACAACCATCCGCTCTCCCCTTTAGACAAACCCACCCCAGAGTGACGCGGGTGTCCAGTATCAAATAAGTGCTGATGCTGACGACACATGACGACCAAAACAGGATGTTTGTCATCAACTGTCGGTCGAACATCAGCAGTGTGTGACGAGAACGTTTTCACCTGCACTCAGCAATCACAGCGAGAGACGATCTGTCAGAGGAGTAGGGCTATGTTTAGGAGAGATGTCGCGGCTGCAATCACTGACGCTGCAGGTCACTATTGTGGCACGATTACACGATTGTACTGGAGGCCAGAAAAACTTAATGTGTGTCAATTTACTTTTCTTTTATCATTTTAAAAGGTGCTGCTGCTGCCATGTGTATTATTTGTAAACTATTTTTTAAGTGCGAGTGTATTCAGTGTCAAAGAGTACATGTGCTGCAGTGCTAACAACAACTGTCTTTGAAACCTGAGCAAACTGGCTTGATTTCTTTCAAAAACATGGGAAGAGGACTTAACAAAAAAAAATTACCAAGCACAAAAATAAAAGGTTTCAAGAAAAGTTGACAAGCACAAGTACCTCTATTGACCTTAAGAAGGTGCTATTTTTTCCCTTGTAACATAAATTTAAGTATATAATAAAGAGATTTATACATTTTGTTTTCTGGTAATTTTCTATTTCTAATTCCTATTTTCCAGATGATTACCTTGTCAACTATTACTATTCTTTTTTTACAGTTTGCATTGCAATTTCTTGCCAAGTTACTCATTGTTTTTTTCTGTGTTTAGTAAGAAATCAAACCAATTCTCTGCTGTTTCAGAGGTTTAAATGCTTGCGAAAGGCATCTGAATGCAGCACAAGAAAAATTATATCGATCCAGGTGTCAAAAGGTTAAAAGTAATGTGGCATTACGACCTTAAACTGTAAGGTTTCAGTTACTAATCTTCAACTATTAGACAACAGTAAGATCTAGTGTTTACAAAAAATTTGACTCAGAATATTTAAAACAATTAAAGTATTCATTTTCGCAGTATAGATACTATCAATAATACTTTTTCACTCTATCAACTCTTGAACAGCAAGATGACGTACACACACACGCAGCCTTGCCTCCTTTCATTCACACAGTACTGTCTTCTCATCACTTCATCACTCGCTCCAGTGGCATTTAAATTTTAGAGCACTTATTTCGGTTTTGACTTGCAGTTTATTGTATTTCTTATGCGACAATCATAGAGGCCTCTGAATATGTTTACTACTGCAATAAAAATATTGTTTTCATCCATGAAAAAAGATTTAATTATTGCTCATATTTTCTACAGTCATTCTGCTCTTCTCAGCGACTAACTAAAAAAAAGTCATGATTCAGAATTGATCTTTTCATAAAAACTTTAAAAAAAAACAACAATTTTCCCCATTGTACCAAAAACAGTATCTAACCCCAATATTTTTCAAGGTATTGTATCAAAGTAACAAACTGCAGTACTGTGACAACAACTCCAAGTTTGCTTGCTATTCATTTTTTTTGGTCAAAGAGCAGTGGTGGAAGAAGTATTCAGATCTCATGCACAGTAAAAGTAACAATACTACAGAATAAAAATACTCAAGTCAAATTTCAATAAAAATGTAACATAAGTGAAGGTACAAAAAATCTGAATCTACATAAAATACAAAAATGAATACTAATTGTTCAAAATGGCTCATGAAAAAAGATATATTACTGAGTAAGTGATTGATTGAAGCTGGTTAAAGTCGAGCTCATTTTGAATACTTTATACTGCTGAGTAGCTTCATTGTTAAGAATATATCACAATTTAGTCAATTTACATTTTATATTAAAAATCTGACTCTGCAAAGAAACTAGCAATAAATGTAGAGTTAAAAAGCATGTATTTAATAAATTTATTTGCTTTCTGGCAGAGAAGTACAGGAGAGGATCAACCTCACTTTATCTGTCTACAGCCAGCAGCCAGTTAGCTTATTATAAAGACTAAAAAACAGCTCGCCTGGCTCTCTCCAAAGGTAACAAAATCTGTCTACCGCCTCGAAAGCTCAGCAGTTAACACATTATATATAGTTTGCTTAATCGAAACCAAAAATTTACAAGAGCTTATGTACAGGACGACTGCCAGGGGAACCTCGTGGAAGTTACTCCTCCCTGCCAATAAGCAGTACATTAAATAACATGACTGCAGGATAATGTGCTGTAAACCATTCGGTGATAGACAGCTTTATGATGTTAAATAGAGGGGTTGCAATTAAGTGTTGCCGAGATGATTAAGTCTTGATTTTGCATCATCTTAAAAACAGGTCTTGAGTTAAAGACATGCTCTACATAAAGATGGGAAGAAATACGTTTTTTTTCATTATATCTTAATCAAAAATGGTTGAGGCTGCTTCCCATTTTTGGAAGAACTTGAATCTTTTATTCTGTAACTAAAAAAATGATTAATAGAAAATTTGATGGTGGGGTTTTACAGCCAGATTTAAAGTCTGTATTGTCCTATGGAAAGAGATTAGCATTACAACTAGCAAATATATTTTGTAAATGTTGGGAAATTAAGATTATATATATATTAAAAAAAAAACACCCAAACATAAAATATAACAGGTCCAATTATTCAAAATCATTTAGGAGGTTGCACCTCAATATATCTGAATATTTCCTGGCTACAGCTCAGCATTTGGAATTCATCCGAGCAGAAATGTCAAGTATTGCTGGGTTTTGTATTGATAAGTTCGTCTGTCTCAATATGTTTGGTGGTGGTTTCAGGCAACTACTCCAAAATTTAGTTTAAAATGACTGCCTCATGCTTCTGCCTCATGTTCAAATGTTAAAAAGTTCATCTTTCTTGCAATGTTTGCAAAAACAAACCACAAATATGGTGTACGTAATACTTGGTCAGACTCTTTAAAGCAGAGCCCATATTTTGGATAAATAACTAACAAACTGTAACAAGTAATATTTTTGTGCCAGTAGTGACTTAAATATAAGCCAAATGTGTAAAGTTATATATTAACTGACCATAAATGTCACTTCAACCAGAGATTTTCTTTAGATTGATGGTGTTAGCGAGACAACAGCCTCTGAGACTAGTTAATGTTTTGTCAGATATTTCAGAGAGAGGGGAATCATTTCCTGTAATTCCCATCAAAGAATGGCTGCATACCAGCTCGAATGACTCACTGTTGCCATATAAACTAAGTCATGATCATAAAACATTGCTGCCGGAGAGAAAACATGGAAAAACAGGGCCCTCCAGGACAGGTGCCTCCTGCAGGAAGGCAGACAGCCGCTGTAAAACCACTGCCGAAGACCAACAGATTGTGTTTGCTTAGGTGTCAAAACAGACTGAGCAAATACCTGAGACCACATAGGAAACAGCTGAGAGGGCGTCATTTAAAGACACAGAAATTAATGTGAGGAAGAAACCACGCAAATGCCTGAAAACATACATAGAAGGACCTCAGTGCTACCACGCCACAGGTTGGCTGATCGAGGTAACCTTTGCTTATAGCACCATCTTGTGAAAGTCTTTGGAACAGCAGGAGAAAAAGGGCATGGGGGCTTTTCATAGCACACTTGTTTTGATCAGGAAAAGCAAGTTTTTGTATCGCCCTGTAAATATTGAATTTTAAATCCCAGTAATAGGGTTTCAGTGCAGTAAATTTAAGGGGATTTAAAGGTTCAGTGTGTTAGTGGCAAATAGCTACAAGGTTGCAGAAGACAACTGTAACAATTACATCACACACAACATTCATTATTCATTCACCACTTCCATGACCTATCCAAAAATGATGATTTTAACTAATTCTATTACTTTTACAAAAATTTTATTGATTCTAACCAATTTAAATGACTTCTGTAGGCTTGTAAAACATGACTGTGAAATGGCAGGTTTTTCCATGACCGTGGGAACCCTGGGGGATGCGTAACAACTTCATACCAGTTGCTCTGATTTTAGGTTTTATTGAAAAACTCAGACACCTATATCAATTCTGTGTCCTGTCAGCTGATTTCTATGAGAAATATAAACATATGAAATTTGCTAAGCAGTCATCCTCTATAAATTAAATCAGTGCGGTAACCTGTGTTTTTCAGGGCAACACAAACCACACAACATAAAGCAGACGAGCCTCTAATTACTTACTGAACTCAGTTTATTTACAGAGTGTCTGAGGAGCCATGTATGCTTGTACTGAAATTGCAGAATAGAACTCTTCTTTTTTTTCTTTTTTACCACATGGGGAGCTGATTTATCAGTTGGATGTCTCAATAGTTTGATCTAGATGCTTAAAAAAATCCAGTGACTTGGTTTAGTTTACCGTCAAGTCGCTCAGGGAAACAATAAGTTAACCAGGTTTTTAAGCCGTGCTACTTGTTCCAGACTTAAGTAGCTGTTAGTTATTTAATAATACTGGAGAGCAGGAGGACGGGGACACAAACAGATCTAAGCAACACCACACCTTTGGTAATCCAATAAAGAGCATGAAAAGAGATCAACCGAGAAAAAAAAAAAAAAAAAAAGCTTAACAAAAATATTTTTACGACAACAAAACGTTACAGTCCGTCCTCAGATGAGCCAGAGAAGCATGACAATGGAGGGTCTAAGATGCAGAGCCTTTCTAGTCGCCATCCATACAGCATCTTTTAAAAGGAAAGTTTATGGGAGTCTTTTCTACAGGTCAATAAAAAATTCCCAATCCAAAATTTGACGCAAGATTTCACGTGCAGTTTTGAGCAATTTCTAGCAGTTGGAAAATCTGTAATAGTGTGTTAAGCCTTTTTGCTCTTAAATACTTTTTATTTGTAACATCACTTCACTTGCATAATCATCCAAATCAGTATCATAGAAAGAGCAAACACAGGTGAAACATTTTTTTTAAAAAAAAGGAAAAAATACGTCTAAACTTTCCCTTTCAAGACAATCTGACACTTCGATTCTCACAAACACTCCAAAGAAAACTAGTCTGAACTGTCCTGATATCTGTCTGGTTATGGTACATGACTTTTAATGATATAACACTGAAAATAAAATAGTGAACAGGGAACATAGATAGCATGGACAGACAGTTTAAAAAAAAAAAAAGGAAAATAAGAACTCAATGTCCGACACCCTTAAAATAAAAAGGACATTTTCAACACATCCTAGTAGTCTGTAACATCATACATAACAACAAACAAATCTGTGTCATTCTTTTCTGAATGTGTTGGGAACGGCTTTTGTTTTAAGCATGCGGAAGTAATCTGCTCACCCTCCCCAAACTGTCCAAACTTTTACTGAAACATGTACAGAAGCGAGAAAAAAAAGCATGTTACGGCTGAACACTGCTGGACAAAACATGACATCAAATTATTTGATTTTTTTAAATTATTAGTCCTCATCTAACTGGGCTTAATCATCTAATCACACAATAATCTGACTTTTCTATCAATCTAAGACTGGGAATAGTAAAAAAAGGACAAAATTACATCTGCTGGGGCCACAGATTGACAAAGAGAGGAAAGAAACAACAAATTGGGAGTGGAGTCTAGAGGTCTAGAACAAAGTCTAAATTTAACACTGTGTACATTTTATTTTGTTTGTTTTTCTGTGTACATGTGTGTATCATTCTGTGCCCCCTCTCTAAATTCTGAGGTTTTTGCAGGTCCATGAATGCAACGCAGGCAGAGCTCTCACAAGTTCTTCTATTCCACAGGAGCAGTTTGTGGATAGAGACGCGGGGTGGGGGACTGATTGGTTGATCCGATCATAGCTGATCAGATAGGCAAGTAAATGCAAACTTTTGGACCCAGGCAATCAGACTACTACTACGTCCAGGGTTCTGCTGCTCTGTCACTGCCCAGAGTAAACTGGGCACGCTGACAGTGTGGTGCAATGAATGACTAAACTGTATTTTAATCAGTATTTTAACTGTGGCGAGCTGCCACAGATAACGTGGTAAATCCTTAATCCACATGTCACATTCACTAATATTTTACATTAGCAAATCAGAATTATTATTTTCTGAGTTGTATATGTGAAAACAAATCATAAAAACGGGATCTAATGGCAAGCGCATGAACACGGCATGTGTTTTCGCACAGGCAGTAGCAGCAGTGTACAGTGTTTTCTGAAATTACACATCATGCCTGATTTGTTCTCTTGGTTATAATGTTCATCACATACTTTAAAATACTTAAATTTTAGGCTTCTGGTACAATTGTTTAGCATTCCGCGTCTGGAAACACTGGAATTAACCTCTCACAGTTGTCTGTAGACAAAAATGTTTCTTTTGAAGGCTTATGAGGATGTACTACCTGTGTGGAACCCTTTAAATGTACATACAATTTTACAGATAAGATCGTCTTTGCTGTGCGATTTTGTAAAGAGTTTCTGTGCTCAGTATTAAGTGCCGCGTGTGCTAGAGATGATGATGAACTACAGCAGCTACACCACAAAGTAAAGATTCAGTGTTGTGATGTGTTGGTATGCACAGGAGTGTAAATCCAACTAACCTTCTCGTTGAATGTGAGGGCTACTTTCCAAAAACTCATCGTATTCCCTAAAAAGACCAAAAACAAACCACATCATTTTCCGTCTGCCAGCTACTGGTGAAAAGACAGCTGTACATGCTATGTGTTGAAAAAGATTATGTCATCTCTCACAAAATACATCCAGTTGTGTTGACAAATTATGCATGTGTTAAAATAATTACAGCTTAATGCCTGTATATCTTGCAAACGTACCAGTAATATGCCTTGTTCAGGACAACATATTGCATGTTATTTTTAAGACTAGTGGGGAGGGTGCCGTTCTCTGTCCATGCATTTAAATAGCAACACAGGAAAAAAAAAAAACACACTTAACGCATCTTAGAGAAGAAAATAAGTCACCCAGAGGTCTGCAGCAGTAAATCTTGTCATTTCTTTCGAATAGATTTGGAGTTATAATCTTTTTTTTCTTTTCTCTTTTTTGTGTCCGTTAAATTCAAATGTTGAAAGAATAGGAGTACATTTTGTGGATCACATTCATTCGCCTCGTCTCTCTCCTTCTACATTGTAGAGTGGCTCGCGTAGAGCTTGGTCCATGCTCGGGCTATGGGAGAGACAGAAAGATAAGGTGATGTTGGAGGGTGTGAAGGAGATGTGACGCAAGACTGGTGATAAGAGACAGTGTTGCAGAGTGTACACAGATGATCAAACAAAAGTCCTGGCACAATAAGCAGCCCCAAGGAATTCAAGTGCTCAAGTATTTCTAAATATGAAACGACACTAATAAGTCAATCAACAGAAAATGAGTCACCAACATTTTTAATCTTCAGTTTATCGTTTTGGAAGTTTATTGACAATAGCTGAAGGCACTGCAGTTACTGACAGTGTGGGCTCCATGCTAACTTATAGTCTGATAGGCCATCATAAAGAGTCGGGGCTTTGCAAGGGTCAGTTGTTTTCTCGATTAACTAATGGCTTAGTTTTTAAAGTACCTCTCCAAGTACTACTATTGTGCTGAACACAGTTTTCCCAGTTCAGAGTTAAAAAAAAAAGATTTTATTTTGCTGTAATATTAATATTCCATACAGAATCTGAATCAAAGTTTGAGTTTCTGTTGTTTACAAAACTGAAGAGATGAGAGATCACTTTTTTGTTCCGTTTTTTTCATGAATATTTGAAGGAATGACTATTTTGAACTATATTTATGTTGAGATATAAAACTAAAACACTTATTTAGTTGCAATTGTATGTTCCTGAAATTAATTAAATATTCTCAGTTTTTTTGTCATTCTATTAAGAATACTGTTGTGGCAAAAATACCCTGAAATATTGTGATATTATTTTATGGCCATATCACAATCCAAAGGATTTTTTAGATCTTTGTAAAAAAAAAAGAATCAAACAAACAAGAACCTACCAAGTCCATTTTAAAAGAGTTAATGATTCTTGAACAAAAATATTCCTCACCCATCTCAATTGCACTGCTTTCATTTGTCTTCCACTGTTCTGCAACATCGTTTTGCAGGGGATCGTCTGGATTGGGAGCACTTAATAACGCCTGGATAGACAGCAACACTGTGCGGATCTGCAGGGCTGGAGACCACTTATCTGGAAGGAGAAATTTAAAAAGGAAGATGCAGAAAGACGAACAATAGCCAAATTAGGCAAAAACAAGGGAAAGTTGTGATACGACATTGGTAATAGTGAGTAAAAATGGCCAAGTAGCCACAACATGACAGTTCAATTCAGCTCAGCATTCAGTTCAGAGCTTGTACTGTCCCTCAAGGGGAAATTTGGTCTGCAGTTGGCAGTACACAACAATTTGAAAATACAACGAACAGGCACCTAGGATATCATAGAAGCACACAACCAAACTTGATTAAAAGCAATCCCGATCAACAGTAAAAGTTAAAGTACCAATGAAGGCCCTCTAAAAGTGTCAATAAAAGGAGTGATCACAGATTTCCAATCACTGGAAGTCTTAAAGAGCCACAAAAAAAGTGCACTAGCATGCAATTAGCATGCAATTAGCATGCACAAGAATTGTGCATGCTAATTACAGTGATTGTATATGGAACAAAGGAAAGTTTATACTTATTTGCTCTTACTCTAGGGAGCCTATGTCCTCTTTGAGAGGGAAGAGGGATGAATTCCAGTAAGAGTGTGTGGTCAGAGCAGTGACAGAGAGAGCAAGCAGCAACCATCATGAAGGAGAGTTGAAGCCCATCAGGCTTAGAGGTACACTTTACCCCAAGGCTAATAGAAAACAACTATGGCTCTAGTAAAAAAAAGTAAATCAAAACAATAAAATATATACAAGCTACGAGCTTTAGGTGCAGATCAGTCTGTCTGAATGTTTTCTTCATTACCTTAGAGCAAACTGTGCTGCTGTCTGTTCTGCTCTTGTCAAATAAACATCACCTTGAGCATGTTTGTCTCAAAGCTTATTTTCACAGTTCCAAAAATTACTTAGACCCGCAAGTTTTCCCTCTACAAATACTACAAGCTTCTTTTTAGCCATCACATTTTATAAAATAAAGAAATCCTTCCTGATATTTAACCTCATTCTGGTTGTGACAGTAAAAACTTCCTGTGATTCTGTGCCTAACACTGTTGGTGAGTAATAATGATTGAACCACTAATTTAATGCTTCCGGATGTCAGAGATGTGTAAACATCTCAGTCAGATAAAAGGTCAGCTGCAGCTACCTAACAGCGTATAAAAATTCTAATCTATATTATATTGTGTCACAAAGTAATTTGTACTAATGTGAATCTCTGTTTTCTGAATATTCTCAACACCCAGTATGTAAAAATGTCAGTTTTTTAGAGAATCAAACAGTAATACTTAAACCTGGGGTAGGGTGTTAAACGTGGCTTAACTTGGGCAAAAAAATCCAATAATAAACTTTAAAAAATTGTAAACTAGACTCATGCACCTCTTTTTGGCTGTTTTTAGGCTGAAGAAAATCTAGCCTTTGTCAGGAGACTTTGGCCAATTAAAAATCATTTCAGAAAGAGGGCTTTCTTAAGTGCTGTTTTACAAATGCAGATGTGAGTGCATCTCCCTTCCATGCAAGCCCATTTGAGCAGAGTCCCGCAGATTAAGTTGCTATTCAAGCATTGACAAGAAATGCCTACAACTGCAAAGCAACCCCAAATTAGAGTAGACACGTAGACAACTTGATGAAAAGCAGAGTTTAAAAGTCAGACATCTAGCTTTTTAATTGCAATGAGAATGTGTACGAGCAGCACTCACACTCGAGTAAAATGACTCTGCAGTTGACCTGGTTTTTATCTCCTCCGATTGGCATTGACGGGAACGCATCACACAGGTGAATCGGCGAGATGCAATGACTCGCCGTGACTAATTACCAACAGTGTCCTCCCAAGCTGCGCACAAACATTATTCCAAGTTGGTCTGCAGCGAGTTTGAAAGAGAGACTGAAAAAGTTAGAGATATTTAAGGAGAGGAAACCACTCAAAAGTTTTCAAAGAGCTCTGTTCCCTACTGTTTATCTGTTCTCCTGCCTGTCTGTGAAGTCGCAAGGATACTAGGAACCAGATCGATTATCTGCCAGGGCAGTACATTTCTACGCACATGCCAGTAAATTTGGACTTTTATGTGTCGTTTGACCAGAATCAAGACTACAATGGGACGCCCATGATTCTCCGTTAGTTGCTTGCTCACACCCTAAGAATAATAACTCAATCACTTGTTCATTGGCGAGAGATTTCCTTCCCCACAAATATCTTTGACTTGAAGTGTGTGCAATGCAGCTTATTTTCACTAATGTTACAGTTTGTAAAAAGAACAACTTGCAAGGAAAAAAAGTTGCTTCTTTACAATCCTGCAATATGTTGTGAGTGAGGTTCCACATTGATGCCAACCAGGAAAAAAACAAAGGCTATTGAAAAAAAGTCTTGCAATTTAATTGATGTGATGATGTTTTCTTACCTTTCAAAATGTCTAAACATATTCTTCCTAGTTTGTCAACATTTGGGTGGTAGATTTTGGTTATGAATCGCACTTTGGGAGCTGCCATGGGATACTCCTCTGGAAGAAATAGCTCAAGTTTAAATGTGCCTCCTTCAAATGGAGAGTCTTGAGGCCCTGAAATGTCCACATGGAAGTAACGTGCATTCTCCTCATCTGGTGTAGCCATGATCCCAGGAACAGGCTCTACCATCAACCGTTGTGTCTCCTGAGTGTGGTTAGAATGAGAAACACAAAACAGCATGGTTGACATTTCTGAGTACAAAAACGGTGCTGTAGGTGTAATCGTTCAAGTATATAATGGATAAGGACATACACTTTTACCCTGCTTAATCACACACACATTTCCAAACACTCCCACAGACAGGCCAAACCACATTTTATAGGTCACTGTTAAAAAAAAAAAAAAAAAAAAAGCAGCTGGGGCTGAGGCATTTCTGACTTTTCAACCAGCTTTTTAATCTAAAAATTGTATGCAGTATGTGTAAATGAATAGTGGTAAACCTCCCTTCATCTTACCAGCGCCCATATCTTCCTACTTGTCAGCTTTAGGGCTATTGCTCAAATTTCAGATTGTACTTGCATTTTCTACCTACGTTTTCACATGGCCACCACCATGAACAAAAAAAGTTTAGAGGCGGATCTATAGAAAGACCTCTCTCTAAATGCAGAAATAATCCAGTCAAATGAATGCTAGGCAGTGCTGATCAAATATAAACTAAGATTCTGTTACTGCATTGCCTATGTCTTGCCTCAAATGTTTTCAGAATGATATTTTAGCTTTCTTAAATGTAATTCAAAATTGTTTGTTACCAGCCGATCCCCATCATGTTTCCTGAGTAATAACGGCAAAGCTTGCATTACATCACCCACCAGTGGAAGAATTAATAGTGTAAACCTCATATTTGAGTCACCTAACATTTACATCTTTCTATTGCATAGACAGCTTAGTTTAATCAAACACATTTCCTGCACTGAAGTACTTTGTTACTCATTACACAAACTCGCCATGACATTAAAATGCTATTTTTTTAAAAATATAATAACTTAGAAGAGTGATAAATTTCCCTATATATTGATTTTTAATTCTCAATCAACTAATCATTTGGCATAGAAAATGTCAGAAAATAATGGAAAAGAATAAAATAATTTCCCTGAACCCAAAGTAAGGTCTAAAAAGTGAGCATTCTGCTATCACATTAAGATAACCAGAAAAGCAAATCTAAACATTTAGACACAGTAACCACAGGAACTCTTGCATTTGATCAACAAAGGGGACTAATTACCACAACACAGTACTGTGCAAAAGTCTCAGGCAACCATAGAGTTGTTGTTTTAGCAAGTTGCATTGTGGATATATATAAATTTATTTCTCAGACTCTTTCTTAAGATACAAACAAAGAACAGAGAGCATATACAATGCATCAAAACACAAAAAAAGTCAGAACAAACTGACTCCTTCAGACTAAAGTCAGTATTTAGTGTGAAGCATGGAATTGTACAACCATGAAAAAGGGTAGCTCAAACAATCAATATTGAGCCATGGGCATATCATGACTGTAACCTGGTGTAAAAACACTAGAAGATCAGTACTGTCAATCTAATACTATCTATAGTTCAAGACATGCTAAGCTTAAAGTAAGGTCACTAAATATTTGCAACTTTAGCCTTCTGAAGATGTGTTTTTAATACTTCATGCATATTTCCTGTATGTTCTGTTTATATTTTAGTTAAATAACCAATGAGAAATAATATGTATGATCATTGTCACCCTGTTACAATAATGAAGTTTAAGGTTGCCTAACACTTTTGCACAGCAATGTAGTTGCAGTTGCCTGTTGTCAATCTGCTAAAAGACTGATCGACACACTGTTTCAGCTGCAAGTAACCTGGTAATCCATTACAGTATATCTGATATGTATATGGACTTTCTATTACCAAAAGTGAACTTGCAGAGTTTCATCACACTAAGGGGAAATCGACAATGGAAATCAAAAGGAGGAAATGAAACATCTGTCATATTTGTGCATCTGATTAAGCAGGTGTACCGGAACATCTGCAGTCAACAGGAAAATAGCTGGTTTAATCTTGTTGTATTATAAATTTCTGCATTAGAAGTATACGCAAAAATAACCAGTTTCAAAAATGGAAGCTTGTGTCGTCTATTCCCGTTGTCAAAGTGATGTTACTGGCTCTAAAAACCTGCTAAACTCGAGAAAAAGCTGCTGGATGGGGCGGAAGAGGCTGATCGCGCCCACAGCCGGGCCTGGCTCTGAGAGGTTGCAGTGAGGTTGAGGGAGGAGACCGCAACGCAACAGGCCTTTCATTTCGCCCTCACTCTGCCTAAAGTTTTGTACAAAATTACCAATACGGCCATGCTTGCATTTTTAGAAGCATTTCAGCTTTTCGAGACCACAAGGGCACCGTTTCACAGCAGCGCCAGACATGTGTACCAAACACCAAAGCTACAACTGCTAGCTTAGCTAACACAGCAAGTCCATTCGTATGGCGACCAGGAAAAACTGTCATAATTTATTGATTCATACTACATATTAGCAACACGCCGATGTTACGACTACAATTTATGAAAGTTAAAATGATTCACTCGAACTAAAATTGAAATAAAAGATAGAGCAGAGAGGTGTAGACGGAAGTTGCAAACAAAACACTTGCATCCACGGACCAGCGAGCGAGACCGATCACTAGCTAGATGGGAGCTAATTGTGTTAGCCATGCTAACGTCAGGCTACAACGTTCATATTCTCACCCAATAAACTCGATAACAGCCAACACGTTAACGTTAGTACACGTTTATAATATGTGGTGTAAATTTTACCTTTACTATCCTACGAGGCAAGTCAGACATCTCGTGTTAGCTATTATATTTTTAGCCGTCGAGTTGCCTTCTCTTCAGGTTTGACTGACTTAGCTGCCGGGGCGGGGACGGCTGGAACAGATAACTCACTCTTCCGGTGGCTTCAGATGACGTAGGAAAATATGCTTGTCGACAAAATTGTCCATGTGAAAATATAATTTTGGCGTGGTTTCCAAAAATGTTAACACTTATCAAATTCTTGTTAAAGAAGTAATAATCAATGAATGAATTATTTGCACATTTTATCAACAACTCATAACAAATATTTAAAACATCAAAATGTCTCCAAGAATGAATAGTATCTAATTAATTCCTTGTTATTTTAGCTAAAGTTTACATTTATAAGATTTTTTTTTTTTAAAGAAACTATATATATACATACCACTTTCAAAGTATCAGAACTGCACATTTTAAAACTTTGTTATTTAAATAATTGGATAAATCCCTGTGTGTGTTCCTAGTTGTGTTTATTTTATTTTTCTCCATTGGTTATTTTTGTTTTTGTTTTGGGGTTTTGTTTTGTTTTTGTTTTTTTTGTTTTTTTTTGCTTTTTACATACCTGTGTCATTAGTTTTCATTTGTAATTTTTTGTATTGACCACTGAATGCTGTTTTCAAACTGTTATTAAAAACTGCGAAAACATGTTTTGGTGTGGTATATAAACACAGTTCACAACTTCTTGTACACCATGCATTAATCAGTTAATTCAGTTTTAGTTCATTTTATCAAGAGCTTATTAGCCTTAGAATAGTTTTGATAAATAAAGCAGGAAACACTTATTTTGAAGACATAAAAATGATGAATTACTCTGTAACGACATGAATACAACTTTAAGAACTGCTTTCAAGTCTCTAAAAACTTGACTGTACATCCACTAACAAGTAATAAATCCAACTTTATATGCAGAAATTGCAAATTTTATATATTCTAATTTTATTCAAATTTTTTTGTAAAATGTATACATATGGGCAATTTAAAGTGGCCAATTAATCCAATCTGCATGTCTTTGGACGGGTGGGAGGAAACCGGAGCTCCCGGAGTAAACCCACAGGGACATGGGGAGAACATACAAACTCCACACAAAAAGGCACCAGCCGGTCAGCAGGTTCTTTCTGTGAGGTGACAGTGCTCACCACTGCACCACCATGCCCCTCCAGTATAGAGCTTGGAAACATGATGTCATCTCGCAGTGCATTGCTGGTGTTGTTCGGGTTGGAACGGTTGGGACCGCCATTACCTAACAGGTAATAGGTAACATGTAGTAGTACTGGTTATTTTATGCTCATTTTTCAGTAGTTCAAAAGACAGTAAAACAGAGAAAAACTTTTACCCAGCGCAAAAAACGTTACATTGAGAAGATTAACTTTATCAGAAGAATAAATCCCTATGGAATACCAAAAGAAGAATGGCTTTGTGAGTTCCTCCAGCAGGAGGCATCCAGGAGGCATCCTGATCAGATGCCCGAACCACCTCAGCTGGCCCCTTCCGATTTGGAGGTGCTGACTCAAATCCAGACCGCTTCACACTCGGCTGCAAACCACCCAGTGAATGCTTAAGATCACGGTGTGATGGCACCAACAGAACCACGTCATCTGCAAAAAGCAGAGACCCAATTCTGATGACCCCAAACCGGACCCCTTCCGACCCCAGGCTGCGCCTTGAAATCCTGTCCATGAAAATCACAAACAGGATTGGAGACAAGGGACAACCCTGGTGGAGGCCAAACAAACTGGGAACTTCACACCAAGTATGTGGACACAGCTCCTACTTTGGTTATACAGGAACCGAATGGCTAGCAGATGCGACCCCGGTACCCTGTACTCCCGCAGTACCCCCAACAGGACTCCCCGAGGGATGCAGTCATAGGCCTTCTCCAAGTCCACAAAGCACATGTAGACCGGATGAGCAAACTCCCATGACCCCTCCAGCAGCCTCGCTAGGGTGAAGAGCTGATCCACTGTTCCACGGCCCAGGCAGAATTTGCATTGTTCCTCCTAAATCCGAGGGTCTGACATTTGGACGGAGCCTCCTTTCCAGCACCTTGTAGAGGACTTTCCCTTGGAGGCTGAGCAGTGTGATACCCCAGTAATTGGAGCATACCCTCTGGTCCCCCATTTTGAAAATGGGGACCACCACCCCGGTCTGCCACTCCACAGGTACTGAGGGGGAGGCAAGGCGTCCAGGTCACGAAGCCAGTCTTCTTTTGGTACTTTATAGGGATCTACTCCCCTGATAAAGTTAACCTTCTCAGTGTAACAGGGTTTTTTTTGCATCGAGTAAACATTTTTCCCTGTACAACCCACTGTCTTTTGAACTGCTTTTCAGCACACTGAGTGAAAAAGTGAGCATTAACTGACCAATACTGCTACCTTTTACCTATTACCTGTCAGCTATTCAACAACGCCAACCATGCGCTGTGTGATAATGTCGGTTGCCAAACTCTATATTAATAAAATAGTAGCCAATTTGTCTAATCTACACGTCTTTGGGCAAGTGAGAGAAAAGGGCATGGGGAGAACATCCAAACTCCACACCGAAATGTACCAGCAGGTTCTTTCTGTGAGGTGACAGTGCTCACCACTGCACCACCATGCCCCTCCTTTCATGAGTAGACATTTTTTCCAGCAGACACTTTGGCTTGCTATGTGGGGGAAGGGGGGGGATAGGAGGTATGGGGGTTTGGGTAGTTAAATGTGGGGCCTCTTCCATTTGGGTTTTTTTAACCCAAGATAGTGGCGGGTCTTTTTCCAAATGGAGTCCTGCTTTTTTGTCTCCTTAGAGACAGCCACCGTCTCTAGGGGTTCCAAAGTTGGTCCATTTGGGTCACAGTCCTGTGTGGATGGCCCATGATCTATTTTGGGCACCTCTCCTGACACTTCATGTGTCTTCAGGGGCTCGGTAAATGGTCCATTTGGGCCAGACTCCTGTGTGGATGGCCCATCATCCTGTTGTGATGGTTCAATCACTCTAATGGACACCTCAACAGAGACTTCAGCTGTCTGCTGGGGCTCAAAAGTGTGTCCATGCTGAGGATGGAGAAGCACCTTCCTACATCCGGCGATTTTTCTGGGGTCACAAGTATTGCTCTCTCTCTCAGCCTTCAGCTCAGTTGGGAGCGTGTTGTTGAATGCAATTTGGCTGTTCAACTGAGATGTCACATGAGCCATCTCTCTCTGAAAAGAGATCTGCTTTAGGATGGCATCTTGCTGAAGGATTTGAATTTCCTCTGCCATTCTTTGGCAGAGGGCATCCTGCTCAGCCCTAGCATTTTGAGCCACATGGAGCTCTGCCAACAACTGTTGTACCTGAGACCTCATTTGATTGTTCAATTCGCACTGGACGTTGAGCTGAGAAATCAGGTGCTCTTGTGCTTGCCTTTCACTTGACACACTGTTCTGTTGGCAAATGGCAATCTTCTCCGTCATCTGTTTACGGAGAGCTTCCTGCCCAGCCTTCAGATCATGTATCAGTGTAAGGTCAGCTGACACCCTGTCTGCGTGAGACTTGACTTCTCTGTCAAGCTCACGCTGAAGACATTCAGCCTGCTGTCTGACAGTATGGAGCTCATTTTCATACTTCAGAGTGGCGTATTGGTGTGCAAGTCTGAGCTTCTGTATTTCTTCTTGGAGAAGCCTGTTCTTCTCCCTCTCCACCCCCAGCTCAACTGGATGTGTCGCAAGGCTGATAAGGTGAGCCACTTGCAGCTGTTCATAATCCTTCTGAAGAACTTTCCTCTTTTTCTCCCGAATAGCGTCCCTCACCTGAACAGCCATGTTGTAAGTGTGATTTGTCTTTGGATCAGCACACTTACGAACCCTCTCTAGCTCTCTTCTTCTGGCCTTTTCCCTGTTGACGTACATTTCTTTTGAGGCCTTCTGCTTAGCCAACTGTGCTTTGATGGCTTCCAATTCTTGAAGAGGCGAGTAAGTATAGCTATACTCTTCCTGCTTTCTGTCCTGGCGATGTCTTTCTAGCTCCCTATAGCTATACGGATCCATGACCTGCTGTCTGGCCATCCTCCTTCTGCTTCTAAAGACCTGTTCTGTTGACATTTTCTTTGGCTGGTAAGATTAGTCTCTTAGTAATGATGTTTCAGGAGAAAATTGTCTAACTGAATGGATGTTTTTCTTTCAGTGGTCTGCCTCTGTTTGCTAAGGAAGGTTTCTCTGAGAGTTATAAGTTATAAGTATTGAGCGAGGAGGTCTCTAGCTGCTGGCGTCACCGACTAAAAGCTACAAAATGATCTAACAGCCTGAACTGGTCTGGTATTTATAGACCTCCATTTGATGATGTCACTGTTATGTCACAAAGGATTCCATTCTATTTGGCTTTGATATAAAGCATAACATTCCATTCTGTTTCACTTTAATCTTCAGAATGCAACGTTTCCATGGAGATAAACAAAACACACACACACACACACACACACACACACACGTGTGTGTTTATGTATTTGTTTGGTGTGTGTGTGTGTGTATATATATATATATATATACACTTACACTTGCACATAATTAAAAATAAATATGTTAAATGAACAAGGGTAGAAAAACAAACATGTTTTTCTTAAACAAATAAGTAAATAATAAACAAAAAAGCAGAAAATGGAAAAAGACACATTTTGCATGTTTTGCACTCACACACACAAACACAAACACACACACACACACACACACACACACACACACAGACAGCGTTGATCAGCTTTTGGCATGCTGTTACATAGTAAACAACCAGATATGTCCTGTCTCCTTCTCCAGGGAGTGTTTTTATCTTGACAGGTCATTACGCTCTTAGAGATCTGAGGTTATTGTTGAGCTTGTAAAAACTGTTCCTTATTCTGGTGAATGTCTTACATTTTGGGTGAAAGTACATCTCTGTCTCACCCTCCCCTGCTGAACAGTGGCCACATATTTTGTTTTCTTTTTGTTGCTATGATTTTTTCTGTCTTCCTTTTTAGATTGCCAGTTCGAGGTAACTAGCTAAGCCTGTGCTTGGTTAGGATCTATCTGCTGCTTTCTGTCTCTTCGACAGTAGAGAGAGATTCTGCCAATTCATCATCTTTTTAAGGCCAGATAACATTGTTAACTACTTTGACTTTTTGTTTCTTCTTTCCACCATTCAAAGTAAGTTTCTTTAGATTGTGTTACAATTTTTATAATATATATTCTGATGGACATTTGGAGGTCAGTGTTGTTGTGAAACTGGTCAGAGCATGTCTTTAATGGGGCAGTTACAGCCTTTGCACCAACTGACACAGAAGACTCCTTATGTGATGTTGTTGAAGTATTTGTCCTGTGTTCCCGACACATTATCTGAAAGAAAGAGTGAACTTACTAGTGATGCATCCACTGGACACATCTGATTATGTTATTTTGCTCTACACACGTCTGACACCTGCCCGCCAACATCCCCAGCGCTCTGATGCTGTGTGCCAAGAAGGTGGTGTCAGCAGGATGGAACAGAGGTCCTTGAGAACCGCTGGATGACAATTACCTTATTTTTATTTTTTTTAAATGTATCAAGATTCACAAATATGCATGTTATTACTACAGTCCTTCTTGTAATTTTATATCATAAAATTACATTATCCCTATTGACCAAACAAAATACATGTATGACTTCAAAGCCATGTCATTTTTCGCTTGTAGAAGCACTGACTCAAAAACTCATGATAATGTTCTCAATATTTTAAAATTTATTATACATCATTGTGACAGAAACACAAACATCAATTGAAATGTTGTAACTTCATTCATCCACTATCTGTCCTTTGGGGGATCCTTTTTTCTGCGCCTCATGTGGTACCTGTGAATAGTGACAGAGGATAACTAATTTTGACCTGTATCTATCAGATATATTTTATTTTAGCTCTCGCACTCTGCTTCACAGTTATTTACTGCTGTTACTGCTGAATTCCCCTTTAACCAAAAAAGGACTAAAAGAAGCCAACAAGCGCCAACTTATCTAAGCCTACCATTATATCCATATTAAATACACAGACACATTTTTGAAAAAAAAAATTGTGCGTGTTATTTGTTACGTTATATTTGTATTTGTGTACTTACTGTCCTACTGGATACCATCGGTGTTTGGTGGTGAAAAACATCTTGCTCAGCTCCTCTATAGTTGGTCCCTTTTTGTCCCTCAGCACCTCCTTGCTGAGATGGGCCTTTAAAATCTGGTCGTGGCTCTCGACTGTGCTGTTCACAGGGTCTGGTCGCTCTATAGGCTGCAAAGATTTACTGTTATGGACATGGTTCCCCCATGCTTACAGATTTCCAAATGATGTAATAGGGCTGGACAATTTATCGAAAAAAAAATCAAAACCAACATTCAAAACCTCTAACCAACGTAACCTTGCTCATGTCGGTTATTTTTTTAAATTCTATTAACCCTTTCTGCTGTCATCATTATGGATCAAACAGCTGACGGTCCGACAGCCGGGCAGTGAGAGAGACAGAAAAATAGAGAGGAGCTTATTCTTACAGCACCAAAGTCTCTGAATAATCAAACAGACAAACATTCAGCAGTGGAAAGTGGTTTAATCAGACTTTGGGTGGAATTATTTAGAAAAACCGGGACACATCACTGCATGGTTCATCCACCTGCTCTGTACATGGGACGCCTGCTCTATCCACCAAGCCACCGAGCGCCCCTAAGTAATTTTTTATAGCACTTTGAATGTGTTTGCAGCACTCTGAATGTGTTTGCAGCTCTATGTTGCTTCACTCTGTGCCAAAAGCATTATAAGCATTCTTTAAATTAGTGAGTATTAAGGAGTGAAATATCAGTGACCGCTTCTTCATGAGGAGGCTTTTTTTTTAAAGCACAGATCTTAAAAAAATAATTGTACTGTCTTTAAGGACAGAGGTTGGCAATGTAATAATAATATTAATAATAATAATAATAATAATAATAATAATAATAGTGCAACAATAAAACTCATTAAGATCATGTGAAAACTGACACTTTGACATTTGAGGCTACAAATCACTCTTACCTGGGTAAGCTCATAGGGAACGTCCACAGTGGGATGGTAGCACACTATGGTTTTCCCATCGGACGTCACACCAATTTCCACATTACTAAATCCAAGGAAATTGAAAGTTATTGTCCTGATCACAAGCATATATTTACAATGAAGCATGTTTAACAGTAACATTCTGTAACATTTAGATAAATACTCAAAACATTTTTATGTTTCTTTTGCATTTATGTGATTCACAATCACTGTAATAATTTGCAGACTTTACACCAACAAGCCAAGTACATGGTGCGCATGGATAACTTCAAAAGCTGACAGCACTGGATTTACACAGCAAAACCAAATATGACCTACAAAATAGCGTTGTTAAAAATATCAATTTACCGTTATATATCCATTGTAACATTTGAAATGGTGTCTGGCTTATCGTCTGCAGCATCGATACACCTGTACCTGCTGCACCTTCTTGCTCTCTCTGATTGTTTATGTTCTGTTATTCTGCTGCTCTCCACTGTTAATCAAGTAAAAGTAAAGTTGTTGTTGTCATGATGGCTGTTTTCACTATCTTTTATCGTAAATTTTTTAAAAAATGCCCAAAAAATGATATTGAACATTAGTATTTATTTTTCAAAGTATTAGATTATAGCTGGAAATTCCAGTATTGTGACAAGAATACAACAAAATACTGAGAATTTATTGCCGTGATCGCAAGTATATATTTAAAATGAAGCATATTTAAGCTTAACATTCTGTAATATTTAAATAAATACTACAAAATACTGAGAAGCTCTGATAAACAAGGTGCAATTTTGCACAATCTACAACTTCACCTTTCATTTAGTGTAATGATAGTGGTTAGCTCAAAGGTACTTTTCATTTTTCACTATAGTTGCAGTTGTTTAAATGTGGATTAGATCCATAATTTCTTTTTTTTAAAGCCTTTATTCAACCAGGAAAAACATCTTGAGATTAAGAATCTCTTTTTAAAGACAGTCCTGGTCAAGACAGGCAGAAACATAAATCACAGACGGACAACACTGAACAAAAAATACAAAATCGAAATATGCATCTCAAAAGCAAGTGATACAAAACACGAAAAAGTCACTACAAGAGATGACTAAAAAGTATGTTACGATGTGCTATAAGTGAACCATTAAAAATTGGAAAAATTAAGACCAGCTAAGATATGCCCTGACATCGCGTAAAGAATATGACATACAAAAGTCCTGCAACAGTGCGTCGAAACAGCACAGAGGAACCAATGCCTGCAGCTTCTGCAGTAGATTCCACATATACTGCTAATTACTAATCTGGAAGTCAAACAGTTAACCTAGATAAAACCTACCACAGCTGAAGGTATAAGAATCTGAACTTTTTTAACATCTAGCAACCACATCCAGATTTTATGGCAAGAAGAACAGCTTAATGTACTATTAACTGATAATGTGTGTGTTATAATCTATTTAGCATTTGTGGCCGTGTATGTTATTGTTATTGTTTAGCTCTCCAATGAAATTGTGATGTAATATGGCAAACCTCCTTATAATCAATGCTGAAAACTGTTTTTTTTCCCTCTCTTCCTTTTTATTTTTTTCTGTCTTTGATGTGTTTGCTTTTTTCTCTTATATATGAATGTTAAATTATTATTACTATTATTAATTATTTATTCATTAATTTATTGAGAGGGGTAGAGGGGTGTTGTGGAGGCTGGGCTTGGGTTGGTAGGGGAAGGTGGGCATAATTGTTGAACTTCTATCAGTCTAATTCTGTTAAATCAAATAAAACACACACACACACAACAGTTCACCTATATCTAATATCAACATACCAGTTAGGGCTGTCAGGTGAAGGACCTGTGACACTGGACTTCTGTCGCACAGACACCAAGCATGCTGCAACAGAAAAACAAGTGAGACACACAGATAATGTGAAATTTACACATTTTTAATTAAACATTTAACTTCGTAGCTGGAATTCATTAATTACATTCATAACAGTTGATGATATCTATGTTACACTCTGTAAATAGTCAATAGTGGATTGACGCCTCTCTCGGAAAACCCAAACATAGGACCAACAAGTCATGAAAACTGATAACGATTATTTTTGTTTTTATTCACAGAAAATACGGTTTCGACGGTGACAACACGACTGCTAGCCAAAACATTTTCTCAAGGTTAGCCTCGGTTAGCTTGAATTCCCCCCGCCTTGGCGTTAACGATGATTAACGGTGAACTGATACGACCTCAATCTAAAACCTAGTAAAGAAAACACGAAAAACTGAACTTACATTGCGCATGCCGCTGCGTGGTGCCCGCAGAAAGTCGCGTTAATAGACTGTGTATTTTGCACAAGCGACCCGCCGCCATGCTCCCTTATTTTCGACTGTGCACCACTTTAAGAGTTCCGTCGCAGCACTCTACTCACTCACCTTTGGTTCCACGTCTCAGACGACCAATAGTCATAACAAGTGGCGCATAAACCATACGCTTAAACAACCTGTTCACTACGTGTGTATCTTTTTTTATAGCTGTATTTGATCCAAACATACTTGAGAGTTTGTATGGAAGCAAATAAAAGACAAAAGTAATTTCATTTTTCTATGGCCAGTGAAAAGTTCATATTGAAATGTAATCACTTCTAAATTAATTGAATTGAAACATTTATTATAAATGTAGCTTGTATTAATATACTTTACATTTAAACCCATGTATTAGAATTAATTTGTTCTGAATTTACCCCTTTGAAATGAAAAAAAAAAAAGACAATTCTAGATTTGCAATTTCACACTTATGTTTTTTCAGATACCATTAAAAAAATAGATTCAGGTTGTTTCAGTGTAATTGGTCAAATACAGATCTAAATATTTAGGTTGATTTTTTTTTTTTTTTCGAATAGCAACATTCAGGGTACCTAGAACAGGATCAACAATGTGTAGGTACAATCCAATGTACATAAAAAGTATAAACTGGATGATTTACTGGAGCAAACAAATTTGATTGATGTTTTCATACTTTTTTTTTTTTCCAAAAATTTCACTTGAATTTACAGATTGGAATTTAAACATAGTGAAACTATATTAAAATTCAGCTTTGGAAACTGCAAATGAAGAAATATTTTTAAAAAGTGCACTTAAGTGCAGTGTGTCAGTTAAGATACACAGTTTTGAAAGCAAAAAAAATTTAAAAGGTATAACATCATAGGTGTTTAAATTTCAATGTTAATATTCCATGTCTGTTAAAATTCAAATATCTTTTTTTTTTTTTGCTCCGACAATTTTGTCCACTCATTTTGCAGAGGTGAATAATGTGCTGTACATGTAAATCACAGTCATGTATCCACTGAGATGGTCAAAAGCTCAATATTTTATACATAGCAATTTTTGAAATGGCATACTTTCTATATCAGCCTTAATTTTCACAAAACACAGTAACGGTATACTATATTCTATTCTATTCTATTCTATTCTATTCTATTCTAATAATCTACTATAATGATTCAATCACTGTTGATAACTAGTAAGACAAAGGTGTGTGAATTGGGTTAAACTGTTTGGATTGTCATAATCTTTAAGGAACAGTCTCCAAAATTCCATTACAAACAAGAAATCTAAGAGGAGCGTGTCATATCTGCAGTGCTCCTTAATTGTGTTTATCAATTTTAATGTTAAATCTATTTTAGACAGAATTATCATGTATGCTGTGCATCATGTGCTATGACCATGCAGACTGTATGATGTTCGCAGATTACAAAGATTAAAATATTTACACATTTTAAAAACTCTATTTTTTTATATATTAATTGCATATGCAGCATTTTTATACTTTGGCCAGATGTGAATACACAGGCTTCTTTTCATGTTTCATTTATACAAATCATTTATTGCACGACAAAGTGCCCAGGCTTGATGTCTTTCCAGGAATGCTCATTTTATTCATGTTTACAAGTTGTTCATCCTCAGTGTGACTTGGAGAAACTAGCAGTTGACTTGATTGACAGCTGTTGAGGCTTTTGGGCTGAGGACAAGGAAGCTTAAAACAAGAACAATGATAAATGGTACAATGCAAGCTTCTACCAGCAGATGCCAATGTACAGCGAACAAGTTTCAAATGTTTCAAAGCAATGGTTTAAAAGTATTACAATGTTTCAAAGTTTCAAATTTGCCATCTCTAATTTTATTTTTTGCCGCTGAGTTGCCTTCTCTTTAGGTTTGGCTGACTTGGGGACGGCTGGGACAGATAACTCACTCTTCCAGTGGCTTCAGATGATGTAGGGAAATATGCTTGTGCACAAAATTGTCCACGTGAAAATACAATTTTGTTTTAGAATTTATGTGTGGTTTCCAAAAATGTAAACACTTTTCAAATTCTTGTAAAAAAAAAAAAAATCAGTTAATGAATTTTTTGCACAATTTATCAACAGCTAATTACAAATATTTCAAACATTAAAATGTCTCCAAGAATGATCAGTATCTAATTAATTTCCTCGTTATTTTAGCTAAAGTATAGATTTATAATTTGGAAATTTAAGATATATTTTTTTAAAGAAACTGCGCTCATGTACCACTTTCAAAGTGTCAGAACTGCACGTCTTACAACTTTGTTGTTTAAATAGTTGGATAAATCCCTGTGTGTGTTCCTACTTGTGTTTATTTTATTTTTGTCTGTCTGTTGGTTGTTGTTTGATTTTTTTTTGCTTTTTACATACCTGTGTCATTAGTTTTCATTTGTAATTTTTTGTATTGACCACTGAATGCTGTTTTCAAACTGTTATTAAAAACTGCGAAAACATGTTTTGGTGTGGTATATAAACACAGTTCACAACTTCTTGTACACCATGCATTAATCAGTTAATTCAGTTTTAGTTCATTTTATCAAGAGCTTATTAGCCTTAGAATAGTTTTGATAAATAAAGCAGGAAACACTTATTTTGAAGACATAAAAATGATGAATTACTCTGTAACGACATGAATACAACTTTAAGAACTGCTTTCAAGTCTCTAAAAACTTGACTGTACATCCACTAACAACTAATAAATCCAACTTTATACGCAGAAATTGCAAATTTTATATTTTCTAATTTTATTCAAATTTTTTGTAAAATGTATGCATATGGGCAATTTAAAGTGGCCAATTAATCCAATCTGCATGTCTTTGGACGGGTGGGAGGAAACCGGAGCTCCCGGAGTAAACCCACAGGGACATGGGGAGAACATACAAACTCCACACAAAAAGGCACCAGCCGGTCAGCAGGTTCTTTCTGTGAGGTGACAGTGCTCACCACTGCACCACCATGCCCCTCCAGTATAGAGCTTGGAAACATGATGTCATCTCGCAGTGCATTGCTGGTGTTGTTCGGGTTGGAACGGTTGGGACCGCCATATTGTGTGGCCACCCGGCAAATGAATAGCTAACAGGTAATAGGTAACATGTAGTAGTACTGGTTATTTTATGCTCATTTTTCAGTAGTTCAAAAGACAGTAAAACAGAGAAGAACTTTTACCCAGCGCAAAAAACGTTACATTGAGAAGATTAACTTTATCAGAAGAATAAATCCCTATGGAATACCAAAAGAAAAATGGCTTTGTGAGTTCCTCCAGCAGGAGGCATCCAGGAGGCATCCTGATCAGATGCCCGAACCACCTCAGCTGGCCCCTTCCGATTTGGAGGTGCTGACTCAAATCCAGACCGCTTCACACTCGGCTGCAAACCACCCAGTGAATGCTTAAGATCACGGTGTGATGGCACCAACAGAACCACGTCATCTGCAAAAAGCAGAGACCCAGTTCTGATGACCCCAAACCGGACCCCTTCCGACCCCAGGCTGCGCCTTGAAATCCTGTCCATGAAAATCACAAACAGGATTGGAGACAAGGGACAACCCTGGTGGAGGCCAAACAAACTGGGAACTTCACACCAAGTATGTGGACACAGCTCCTACTTTGGTTATACAGGAACCGAATGGCTCGCAGACGCGACCCCGGTACCCTGTACTCCCGCAGTACCCCCAACAGGACTCCCCGAGGGATGCAGTCATAGGCCTTCTCCAAGTCCACAAAGCACATGTAGACCGGATGAGCAAACTCCCATGACCCCTCCAGCAGCCTCGCTAGGGTGAAGAGCTGATCCACTGTTCCACGGCCCAGGCAGAATTTGCATTGTTCCTCCTAAATCCGAGGGTCTGACATTTGGACGGAGCCTCCTTTCCAGCACCTTGTAGAGGACTTTCCCTGGGAGGCTGAGCAGTGTGATACCCCAGTAATTGGAGCATACCCTCTGGTCCCCCATTTTGAAAATGGGGACCACCACCCCGGTCTGCCACTCCACAGGTACTGAGGGGGAGGCAAGGCGTCCAGGTCACGAAGCCACTCTTCTTTTGGTACTTTATAGGGATCTACTCCCCTGATAAAGTTAATCTTCTCAGTGTAACAGGGTTTTTTTTGCATCGAGTAAACATTTTTCCCTGTACAACCCACTGTCTTTTGAACTGCTTTTCAGCACACTGAGTGAAAAAGTGAGCATTAACTGACCAATACTGCTACCTTTTACCTATTACCTGTCAGCTATTCAACAACGCCAACCATGCGCTGTGTGATAATGTCGGTTGCCAAACTCTATATTAATAAAATAGTAGCCAATTTGTCTAATCTACACGTCTTTGGGCAAGTGAGAGAAAAGGGCATGGGGAGAACATCCAAACTCCACACCGAAATGGACCAGCAGGTTCTTTCTGTGAGGTGACAGTGCTCACCACTGCACCACCATGCCCCTCCTTTCATGAGTAGACATTTTTTCCAGCAGACATTTTTGGCTTGCTATGTGGGGGAAGGAGGGAGGGGGGAAGGGGATAGGAGGTATGGGGGTTTGGGTTAGTTAATTGTGGGGCCTCTTCCATTTGGGTTTTTTTAACCCAAGATAGTGGCGGGTCTTTTTCCAAATGGAGTTCTGATTTTTTGTCTCCTTAGAGACAGCCACCGTCTCTAGGGGTTCCAAAGTTGGTCCATTTGGGTCACAGTCCTGTGTGGATGGCCCATGATCTATTTGGAGCACCTTTCCTGACACTTCATGTGTCTTCAGGGGCTCGGTAAATGGTCCATTTGGGCCAGACTCCTGTGTGGATGGCCCATCATCCTGTTGTGATGGTTCAATCACTCTAATGGACACCTCAACAGAGACTTCAGCTGTCTGCTGGGGCTCAAAAGTGTGTCCATGCTGAGGATGGAGAAGCACCTTCCTACATCCGGCGATTTTTCTGGGGTCACAAGTATTGCTCTCTCTCTCAGCCTTCAGCTCAGTTGGGAGCGTGTTGTTGAATGCAATTTGGCTGTTCAACTGAGATGTCACATGAGCCATCTCTCTCTGAAAAGAGATCTGCTTTAGGATGGCATCTTGCTGAAGGATTTGAATTTCCTCTGCCATTCTTTGGCAGAGGGCATCCTGCTCAGCCCTAGCATTTTGAGCCACATGGAGCTCTGCCAACAACTGTTGTACCTGAGACCTCATTTGATTGTTCAATTCGCACTGGACGTTGAGCTGAGAAATCAGGTGCTCTTGTGCTTGCCTTTCACTTGACACACTGTTCTGTTGGCAAATGGCAATCTTCTCCGTCATCTGTTTACGGAGAGCTTCCTGCCCAGCCTTCAGATCATGTATCAGTGTAAGGTCAGCTGACACCCTGTCTGCGTGAGACTTGACTTCTCTGTCAAGCTCACGCTGAAGACATTCAGCCTGCTGTCTGACAGTATGGAGCTCATTTTCATACTTCAGAGTGGCGTATTGGTGTGCAAGTCTGAGCTTCTGTATTTCTTCTTGGAGAAGCCTGTTCTTCTCCCTCTCCACCCCCAGCTCAACTGGATGTGTCGCAAGGCTGATAAGGTGAGCCACTTGCAGCTGTTCATAATCCTTCTGAAGAACTTTCCTCTTTTTCTCCCGAATAGCGTCCCTCACCTGAACAGCCATGTTGTAAGTGTGATTTGTCTTTGGATCAGCACACTTACGAACCCTCTCTAGCTCTCTTCTTCTGGCCTTTTCCCTGTTGACGTACATTTCTTTTGAGGCCTTCTGCTTAGCCAACTGTGCTTTGATGGCTTCCAATTCTTGAAGAGGCGAGTAAGTATAGCTATACTCTTCCTGCTTTCTGTCCTGGCGATGTCTTTCTAGCTCCCTATAGCTATACGGATCCATGATCTGCTGTCTGGCCATCCTCCTCCTGCTTCTAAAGACCTGTTCTGTTGACATTTTCTTTGGCTGGTAAGATTAGTCTCTTAGTAATGATGTTTCAGGAGAAAATTGTCTAACTGAATGGATGTTTTTCTTTCAGTGGTCTGCCTCTGTTTGCCAAGGAAGGTTTCTCTGAGAGTTATAAGTTATAAGCTATATAAGTATTGGGTGAGGAGGTCTCTAGCTGCTGGCGTCACCGACTAGAAGCTACAAAATGATCTAACAGCCTGAACTGGTCTGGTATTTATAGACCTCCATTTGATGATGTCACTGTTATGTCACAAAGGATTCCATTCTATTTGGCTTTGATATAAAGCATAACATTCCATTCTATTTCACTTTAATCTTCAGAATGCAACGTTTCCATGGAGATAAACAAAACACACACAAACACACACACACGTGTGTGTTTATGCATTTGTTTGGCGCGTGTGTATATATATATACACACACACTTACACTTGCACATAATTAAAAATAAATATGTAAATTGAGATACAAATTACATTAATACATAAAAAATGAAAAAGGGTAGAAAAACAAACAAGTTTTTCTTATACAAATAAGTAAATGAATAAACAAAAAAGCAGAAAATGGAAAAAGACACATTTTGCATGTTTTCACACACACACACACACACACACACACACACACACACACAAACAACGTTGATCAGCTTTTGGCATGCTGTTACATAGTTAACAGTCAGATATGTCCTGTCTCCTTTTTCAGGGAGTGTTCTTGTGTTTTTTCAACAATGTGTAGTTACAATCCAATGTACATAAAAAGTATAAACTGGATGATTCACTGAAACACTGTCATTTTGGCTTGGGTTTTTTTTGATCGCTGTGTTGGATCACATGATCAACAGACAGTGCTCCAATAGGCCAGAAGCCGGTTCAATTGCATTCAAGCTAAATTGCCTGGATATTGTTTTTTCAAATGTTTCGACTTTAGGTTTTGTATCTGAATTTTACCAAATGAATATGATTGATGTTCTAATGATTTTTTTTCCCAAAAATTTCACTTGAATTTACAGATTGAAGTTTGACCACTCAAATTTGAGCAACCTTAATCCCTTTTTTTTTTTTTTTAAAATCCTAAAACTTGAATCTTTGGATCTAAATTTGTGAAACTATATATAAGATTCAGCTTTTGAAACTGCAAATCAGAAATTTCATTTTTAAAAAGTGTAATTCAGAAAATGTCAGTTAAGAAACAGTTTTGAAAGTAAAATATTTCAATGGCATAACATCATAGGTGTTTAAATTTCATCGTTAATTATTCCATGTCTGTTAAAATTCAAATACTCATATCTTTTATTTGCTTTGACAGTTTTGTCCACTTATTTTTGCAGGGTTGTACAAGTAAATGAATGTCATGTGTCCACTGAGATGGTCAAAAGACCAGTCCTTTATATAGATTTACATGGTAATTTTTGAAATGGCATACATAATGGCAAATGGTGAGATTCCACCTGTACTCTTAGTGAAAGAAGGAACAATATTGGTTAATATACTAATAATCTACTATAATGATTCAATCGCTGTTGATAATTAGTAAGACAGAAGTGTGCAAATATCTAAGAGGAGCGTGTCATATCTGCAGCTCTCCCTACTTAATTGTGTTTATCAATTTTAATGTTTAATCTATTTTAGACAGAGTTTTCATGTATGTTGTGCATCATGTGCTCTGACCACGCAGACTGTATGATGTTTGCAGATTCCAAAGATTAATAATATTTACACATTTTATAAACTGTATTTATTTATTTATTGCATATGCAGCATTTTTTTCAATACTTTGGCCAGATGTGAATGGACAGGCTTCTTTTCATATTTCATTTTTTACAAATCATTATTACCAGGAAACCCAGGTATTGCAAGATGACCATTTTAAATTTTCATGTGAAAATAGTTTTAGAAGCATATTACATTTGTAAATGTACAAAGAAATGCAAACTGAATGAGATCTCAAAGTGATATAAAAACAGTCATTCAAATATCACTGCTTCCACCTAACAATCCAAAATAAATTGATGGAAATATTCACTAGTATTACAAACATTTTTTTGTCTTTTCCTCGTGGATCTTTGAGTGTATTGTTAACTCTGCAGAGAGCAGAGACAAGCTGAACGAGTTTTTCAGGTGTTTTCTGGTCCAGTTTGCACCCTGGCCATCATTTGAAATCCTTCAAGAACGCAGCTTCTATTATTGCAATCCTTTTCCCCGTGAACTACTGCACTACGAGGAAAACAGCAACAAGTGCCAAGGCTTGATGTCTTTCCAGGGATGCTCAGTTTATTCATGTTTACAAGTTGTTCATCCTCAGCGTGACTAGGAGACTTCCATCTCTGCTGTAGCTGCAGCGCTGGATGCCTGTGATCCCATGTTCGCCACCAAGCGCTCTCGACTGCCAAACACCTCAGCCACTAAAGTCAAACAATTTAACAACTGATTTTATAAATAAAGGCCATTTGTGGGCTGTTTTGAAAATTATTTCACTTTTAATATGTTTTAAATGAACAGCACAACTTGTGTGATGTCAAGTGTGAAATGTAAAGGACAAAAGAAAGAAAGAAACTATACCTGCTGCAACATCACTTATATCCCAAACACGTAAGCCATCCCTCTGTCCCCCAAAGGCGTAGACAAAAGGCAGATCCGGGCAACATGACGCGCAAAACAGAACACCCTGTTCACAGTGGGAAAGAATCAGTTTTCTTTTGCTGCATCCAGACACTTTTCACAAGCTCTGAAACTTGAGAAAGTTGGTTTGATTTCGTTCAGAATCAGGAAAAAAAAACAATGAGTAACTTGGCAAAAAAAAAAAAAAATCCTATAACTATAAAAAATAAGTAAAGGGTGACCATATAATTAGTTATAGTTCTCTTCATTATATATTTAAAATTAGGTTTCAGAAAAATATTCTTTACATTTTCTTGAGGTCATTTTCTTGTTTTGTTTTTTTTTTTCACTTTTTCACGTCGCCTTCTTTCTATGTTTCTTTTGGAAAGAAATCCTGCAAATAAAAATCTGATTTCAAAGGATTAACAGCCACAAACACATGACTTTAACATGGCAAACACCTCTACAGAATATTTGTGTGAATGAATATGAAATGTAAATGCTGAATATCCAAGTTATTACCATTTTCATATCCCGTGAGTGCACCAGGTTGGGCTTGTTGCCCAAAATGTCCCAAATCTTAACATGTTTGTCGGCTGATGAGGTCACCAGGCATCCTTTAATCTGGCTGCTGAGGTCCAAACCTGCAGAAATGTTGACAAAGATTAGACATCATATTTCACTGTACAGTCCACGTGCCTTTAAAACTCATTAATTCCACCATGAAGTAAACCTGGAAGCAAAGCATGAGAAAATTTCACAGGTTCAGGTGTATTTAAGATTTCTCCCTCAGAATACACTTGAATGCAGATTATATGGTGGAAAGCACGTAAGAGGAAGGGCCCCTGCTGGCTGGACTGGGTGCTGCTCACTGAACTAAAAATAAAGCAGCCACAAGTTTTCCCGTGTTTCTCTGGCATGTCCTCACAATGCTAACCCATAATTTCATCCTTCCAAGGTGACCCAAGTTTATTTATACAGCACTGTTCGGTCACAGGGCTATTCAAAGTGCTTTACAGGGGCAAAAGAAAGACATTAAATATATGAAAACATTGAAAAACAATCAAAATAATCAAAAACAATAGGCGAGATAAAGCAAGCAAGTTATTAAAGATGGTTTTAAAAAGGCTTAAAAACAATACGTACAAGAAGCAAGGGCAACCGCATAAATACTTCAATTAAAAATAAGTTATGTATCTAGTTTATGGAAAGCCTCAGTAAATAATAATGTTTTTAGCCAATCTTTTGCAGGGTTCCTACAGCCCATGGCATCAATTTATTTAAAAAAAAACATTTCCCAGTATTTTGCATTGTAAAAAGGGCAAGAGTCAATGTAATATAAAATAAATTTATAGAAATAAAAGTAACTTTATGCAGTTAACAAATAAAAATTAAGAAAAAAAAAAGTTACAAATAAAAATATGGTATAAAATATATGGTAAAAAAACAAACGGTTAATGCTATTAAATTCAAATAATTGAAATAAAAGTAATTTCAGGAAATAAACAAATAAACAAACAGCATACAAAATAAAAAATAAATCCAAATAATAATAAATCTATTTTTAAAATCTACTGAAAATGGACTGTAAAAACTATGTCAATTTAGTTTAATGAAAACAGAATTGCAGTATAATCAAAATACATCGCATCGTATCAAAACATGAACATGAAATTGGGTTTTTAGAAAAGCAATTTGTTTCGTGTTTTTTTTTAAGGTGGTAGTAGACTGTTTTTGCTGTTAAAATTTAGGTCAGAATCCATGATTACACCAAGATTCCTGGCTTGGTTTCCAATGTGACTCATGACCAACAGTCTCGCTGCACAGTGCCGAACAACAAGTGCCAAATCATTCGTGCTGTTTAAATGACGAACACACGCTGCACTGATACAGCCAAAAATGGAGAAAAGAGGTTAACCACTATTCTTCTGTGATTGCACATGCCAACATCTACCTACCCGAAACCTCTCCGTCGTGAGCCCTCAGTGTGAAAACAGGTTTATCCGAGCGAGCGTCCAGACAGTAGATAAATCCGTCCTCTGTGCTGGCCTGAAACAAAACCACGAACTGAAATCAGCCACTGAGCTTGTGAAGGAAATAGCAAAAGATGGATAAACAAGCTTTATTGCACAATGACTAACAAACACGCCAGCTATATTTATAATTGTTAGTTTTTTTTAAAGAAATGTGTGTTCTTTCCTTTAAAATATCACCTACCAGGAAGTTGCACGGTGAAAAGTGGTTCCACGTCAGACGCTCCACTTGACCACTAAACCTCCAGGTCCGATTGCTGTTGTCTGGACTACGGCAGTCATAGAGGACAGCTGTCCTGAAAAGAAAAAAAGTTTGTGTCTAAACTTACCAAAAAATCCCCTTTCACTTTATGCTATGAACTGATTAAAATACTAGATGACACTTACTTATCGTATGATCCTGATATCAGAGTCTGCGCTTCAAAGGGGTGGAACGTTAACGTCTGAACCTGAAAAACAAGAAATTTTGTTTTCCAGAAGCTTAAACTGCAAATTTTGGGGGTGTAAGAGCAGATTTACAGTGTGAATAACTTTGAGTGTAACACTTTTTCTCACTGAATACCTTGTCAGTGTGCCTGCGCAGAGTTGTGGCTGGTTTGCCTTGACTCAGATCCCACAAAATAACGGTTTCATCTGCTGATCCACTGGCCAACACATTTCTAATTAAGAGAAGGTAGATTTGTTTTAAGGATTAAGGATGAAGTGAAGGTACATAAACATCAAGAGTTAGACATTACCTATATAACTATGTACATTTGACAAGCATTTTTTCAGTTACCCTCGTAATGTCCTCCCAAATGCCATACACCTTTTGTCCTCTGGGGTCATTTTGACCGCGCCCTGTTTTGACTGTTATTTAAAGCATGTATAAATTATATCAACTACTACTGAATTAATTCTGTGTTACACCTTTGGTCTTCAGTCTAACCCATTACCACACATTTTTCCCTTTGTTTTGGAATTAAGAGCCAATAGACCTTGTTTACATAAGTTTAAAAAACATATTTTGACGGCAAAAGATTTCATTTGGGGTCAGAATGACCCTGAGGACAACACGAGGGATGGATCAGCTTCAAGTACTGACCTGACGAGTTTGTTCCAGGATAAATCCAGTACTGCGTCTGTGTGTCCCTCAACAGGCTCTGCTGCTGCTGCCCCCTGCCATCAACGATAACAGGCAGCGATATGTTAAACAGAGCAGGGAATAATGCAAGGAAGCATCATCAAGGAAGCAAGAACGGTGCCAAAATGTCTAAAAATTATTTTACACATTAAGAAAAAAAACATGAAAATCATTCTATTTCTAATCATGTCTATTATCAGACAATAAACTCTATTTCTTCACCTGACTCAGTTTCACCTCTCACTAATTTTACCAGACTCCACTCCCACTGTGCAGAGGTTTTTGTGAGAATAAACTTGTACCTTCTTGCTCTTCTTTTTCTTCTTTGAGGCCTTTTTGCTACCTAGGGAGAAGGCCGGCTCTAAGCAGTCCACGACATCCAGGTCCCACACATCGATCTGAGGAGTCATGTTGCCCACAGCGGCGTAGTTCCCTGCAGAACGGACACAGAGCAGAGCAAGGTCGGGGGAGTGCAGTGGCGTGTGCATATTTCATAGACTTACTATGATACCTCTTAGTTTTCTGTTATCTTAAAGTGAAATGTAATTCTGAGAACAATTAGAAATTAGTTAGAAATTCATTACTGTTAAAGTGAATGTCAGTATAAAGTTACTACAAACTTGAGCCTGCTTTGAAGATTAAAATAATGTTTTTTATAGATTTGTCAGAGCAAAACTTCATTTTCTTACCGGGTCCTTCTCCGGGACTGGGGTCAAAGTTCAGCCACTCTATACACAGCGGGTAAGCTGGCAGCAGAATATCATGATGAACATACAGAGAGTCCTCCTCGGAGTTATAAACTGTAAAGTAAGATCTGGTGTTGAGTACATGTTTGAGAATTCTCTATCAATTATCACATTAAAGGGTAAGTTCTGTTTTTTCAACCTGGGGCCTATTTTCCCATATTTCTGTGTCTAAGAGAGTAATGGGAGCAATGGTTTTTGAAATTGGTTCAGTATTGAGCAAGGGAGCTGCAGACAGCAGGTTACAATAAGGGCATGTTTGCTCCTGCAGCGTAGTCTAATAAAAGTCCTCGTTTTTGTTGCTGACAGGCCCAATTACTATTCCAAGTGTCTGACTACGTTATAGAAAGCAGCCCTATAGAGAGTAAACCTTTTTGTTAAAGAGTAAACCTTTTTGTTTTACCAGAAAAACCACTGAATTCGCCATCGCCACACCTACCAGACTCCATTTAAATATACAGTAATTTAATTATCATATAACGCACTTCATTCAAAGTCAAAAGAAGCAAAATAAAACTTGAAAATGCCCTTTTGGTTCACTTATACTCTGTTGCAACGATCGCAGCTCTGGTTTAGTTGAAGTTAACCCTTAATTCAGCCAGTTAGATACAAAAATAAGTTGGCTCTGTATGTGTTAAAATGACTGTTTATTTGAATGGAGACTGGTGCGAGAGACAAAAGTAGTTTTTGGGCTGTTTCTGGTTAAATATTTGATCTTACTCTTATTAAGAGGTATATTTGTGAAAAAATATCTAAGTTATCCTTTAAAATGTAGCTTATTAATTCAGCTGTAGCAACAGTGTCACAACAAAAGAAGGTATTTTCCTGTGTGTTTATAATACTGGTTGTTATCTCGTCGTGTCGCATATGAAGAGATTTACCGTGGATCTCCAAGTTGCAGCAGTCCTTCTCTGCTCTGCCTGCCAGGATGAGATTGTCACTGGGCTTGATTTGGAAGTCGTCTCGCTCATATTGGTCCTAGAGAGAAGAGCAAAGAGGAATTTGACATCAGAGCTTGAATTTATAACTTTTTTTGCAGGTTTGATGACGTTCCTGCACTAGAATACAACTTTTGCATGCTTGTGATGGAGGGTGCTCACCGTGTCTTTGAGAGTTACGTAAGGATCCTCCTCATTAGAGCTGAACACTGTGAGCCCAGCCAGACTGTCTCCGAGACTCGCCGTCGCTACGATGAAGACAGAAAAACTTGTGTTCAGACAGAAAAAGCAGAAATTCGTCTGTACACACAAACTGTACTTCAACACCTCTTTGCTCACCTATATCCTCTTCATCATATTTATCCAGGCCGTACTCTGCAAGCTCATCCTCCTCCTCATTTCCATCTTCATTCACTGCTTTTGGAGCTCCAGCAACGTCCGCTGTATTAGTGTCGGGATTCTCTTCACATGCGATGCCTTCATCATCGTCTTCTTCATCCTCGGCTGCTAGCTCCCTGAATCAGCAGAGTAGATAAAAGAAACAAAGAAACATGACCGCAGCTTCAGCAGATTGAGGGAGAACTGTAACGTTTTAATTCCATTTATACATTTTAACAGTCAGAGACTCAATCTCTGCAGTTATGTGCGTTTTATTTCAACATACCCCAGGTCCTCTTTTGCTTCAGTAATGATGCGCTGCAACTCCTCTTGGCTCAACTCAACCTGAAATGCAATTAAAAAATGGGGCTTAAACAATGTATATTTCTGATATTTCATTTTTATTCTGTAAATATTTCAATGTGCAAAGCACATTGTGCTTAAGGTTGAAAATGCTGCATAAATAAAGATTATTATTAATACTAAATAATCTCCTTTAAGTCTCTAAATACAAAGTAATAGTAAAAATGGAAAAACTACGAGTATTAGGTGAGATAAGAAAAATTTGACATTTCATTTTTATTTAGAAAGCCTTTTACCCTGTTACGATTACCTGTTTTTAAAATTAACTGAATTCTGTGCACCAGGGTTAATAAATTATAAATTAAGCTTTACACAGTGAGATCTAAAAGCTTCCTAGCTATTAAGTAAATCTATTAATACAGCAAGTTAGCCTGGGCCTCTTCAATCAGATATACACTCAGCAGGCCAAACTGTAAACAATAAGCTCTATTTCTCCTGAGGAATTAAAGATGATCATTGTCTATCAAAATGTCAACGGCAATACTGTCAGTAAGAAAAATTACTTCATGTTTTTGTCAAATTTCCCATTTTCTACATTTTTCTATCAAGTTAATAAAAGAGTAATCTTCATATCAAAACTAAAATGTTTTTTGTTTTTCGCAGGTTTAATAGTATATTTTAACACATTTCTGAGATACCAGCATCAGTTGTACAGTAACAATGTTATTTATTACATGTTTTGATTTCTTCTACGTCTACAACATTTCTTTTGCCACTTGTATCAATTTTACCACTTGTAATATTGACAAGTGTAAAACTTCAAATAAAAGCCTAATCCCATAAGACACCCAGTGCGTTTTACTAGCCCAGTATAGCTACACATTTGGACAAATAAGGTCTCAATCAAAGGATTACCATGCAGTTCATTTTTATAAGTTCTTTGGATGTATAAGAATTGTTGTTGGCTACCTGCTGGAGATAATGTTAGTTAGCTGCTTTGATCGTGCACATAATATGTATATGTTTTTAATTTTGTCAATATGGACATACTACTCACAATGTTAGTTTTGTAAGATGCTCCACAGTTAAGTCAATCCTTCAGTTAATTTTACTGACACCACGAGAACCAAAACATACAGTAATACTGGCATAGTAAACAAGAGAGATGCAAGAAAAGATTAGTAGACGTAAAAGACTATTTTTCAAAATGCAAGGGAAAAGTGTCCAGTAAACTATATTCATAATTGTATATATTAAATTATTTTAGATGTTGCATTATAATGTTTAAGCCTTTTTAGGTCATCTCTCACCTCTTATTTTTTGTTTTATTTTGGATAATTTGTTGTTTTTTAAAAAAGATTGGCAAACTTTCAGGAATATTTTTCTACTATTCACAGATTTCTAGCTAACTTCTGGATGATTTCTTCTTTTGTTATTCATCACCTTCTTTCCATGTTTTTGGAGAAAAAAAGCTAATATGTCCAATATGAGTTTAACAGTTTTGGAGCTAAAAGCCGTCCCATATCGACGTCTGTCCCAAATATAAGTTTGATGAATTCAATGATTTAAGCAAATAATAGCCCCAGCTAATAATTTATTTTACATTAAAATGTCAATTGTTCTGATATTTAGCTAGCTACACTAATGCTACTACTGCTACAAAATGAGTTACATGACACGTAACGTCAGTTTTTGTTATGACAGATTAAAGTGACACATGATCAGTAAAGCCTCCTAACATTGTAAATTAAAGCAAAAAGCCTTAGAAGTCAGGTAATTTAAATCAGTGTAACAGTGTTAGTGAACCTGCCATGTTGACAAATTAGCCCTGAGTCGGCTAACGCTAGCTAGCTGTTACTTACTTTGTCCGGGGTTTCCTTGGCAACGCCTCTACCCACCCAGCCGACACAGGTAATCTGGGAACTCATTTTGGAGAAACTTTGTTGGTTTATTGATCAAAAACAATAAAATCTACAAACTTGAACCGGTTGTCAAAAACTGGTCCACCCCAGGCACGCACACAGTGGGCGTACACGTGAGATACATGGGTCCTGTGACGCATCTAGATGACGTCCAGAGAGCGCTGAAGTTTGCCTGATCAAAAATGTAGTCGAGGACAACAACTAGTTACATTTTTTCTCTCTAAATTTCAGTAGTGTGTCCATTGTTATAGTACATTGTTATAGTACATTGTTATAACTACAAGCAGCTTTATTTTGAGAATGCCTGAGATTTGTCTTCCTAAAGTCACTTCAACAGTTTCCGTTAAGGAAACAATCTTTCACTTAAATTTTGGGTGGATGTTCAACATTATATGATGAGGAAAGTGGACAAAAAATTAAATTACAGTATAAAGATATTTTTCGTGTGTTTTGAAAGTAATGAGGTACAATGTGTTATTTATTAAGCTATTCATAATTTTATTATTATTCATATCATTATTATTTATATTATTCACATTATTGTCATTATTATTAATAATATTATCGTTATTATTCTTATTATTAATAATATTCTTCTTATTATTATCATTATTTCATTGTACAATTTTATTCTTGTAATTTTATATTTTTTAACTATATGGCACTAGAGTTTCTGGCATGTGTCACCGGGTTGAGGCACATTTTGCACAACACATTTGGCAAAGAATGGAGATTCTGACAGCATGACATCATTTGGTTTCATGCAAGAGAGCTAAGAGTAAACCTCTCTTTGTTAAGCTCACCTGTACAGCTACACTGTAATGTGGTCCAACAGCTACTACTGCATTTTTAAAGCTTTAAAAGTTTTATTATTGTTCTTTTACACACTGTCAGAGAGGTGTATGTGGTTCTTGGGAGGTTTATCTTATGTTCTGTCCATCTTGTATGTAAATAGGAGTCCATAATATACAACCAACATCTTTATTGTAAAAACACCACTTTGACACTGTCAGTAGAAACACATCACTTTGGAGATGAGAGAGAAATCAGTGGTGCGGACTGCAGTAATGTGTGTTGTGTCAACACAGTCATGCTGCTGAAGACAAGAGTGTACTGTTTTGTTTCAACACTGCAAGGAAAACATGAAAGGGGGGTTTAAGGCTCCTCCACCAGAAAACTTTGAGTGTAAACACCTTTTTTTCCTGCCATCTGTTGATTTTTTTATGCATCAATATGTGCCTGTTCTGCATCACTTTGTGGAGTAAATGTCCCTAATTTTGTCAAAATAAAAGTCCTCGCCTATGGCTGTAGCTGCTATTGAATCAGCTCAACCTGAAATGGAATATAAAGCGCCTAGAACAAAATAAAAGAAAACATGTTTCAAGCTGCAGTCAGATTCATGATCAGATAAAGAATCTGTGTGCAGCAGCTGGAAATCTTGTTTCCACTGACCTCCAGTGGTCCCAGTTGTTGTAGATGTGTATCAGTTGGTCAGTACACTGTGGCAGTGTTGAGTTTTATTACAGGTCATACAAAGCAAACTTCTGACATCAGAGGTCAATAGTAGAGATTTAACATAATAAAACAATAGTGTTAAGTTGTTTTTTATTTTAAGAAAGCAAGACTTAACCATTTAAAACCTGGGAAAATTGGCCTGATTTAGTTCAAAAACACAGGAAGAAGGTAATGAGCAACTTCAGACATTTAGTTAAAAAAAAGAAAAAAAAGGGACAGGAAAGTTTTTTAAAAAAGACCTGAAAAACAGCTTAAAAATCCTAGTAAATAAAATAATTTTAACTATTTAATTATGATAACTATATATATAGTTTTCTTGACAATTTTCCAAGCTTTAAAAAAATAACTTCTCAAATCTACTAATTCCTTTCAATTTGTGAGCCACCTCTTGCCAAATTACTCTGCCTTTTTCCCCCCAAGTTTACTAACGAATTCAAACCAATTTGCTCACGTTTCAAAGGTTATTTGTGAAAGGTGTCTGAATGCAGCAAGAGAAAAGTGATGTCCATCCAGGTTTCAAAGGATTAATACACACAAAGTAGACTTTTTTTCATAAAACATTTTCATGGCACTGACAAGATAAAAACAAAAATACAAGACAAATACGCATCATGAGATATTGCTGGTATATGATACTGTTAACATACATGGCGGTTATGGTACCATTGTTTAAATCACAAGGCGAGGCAATAATACAGCAGAGGTATTGATCTAAGATTTCAGCAATGACAGAAAAAAGTCTCAATTACTGTATTACTTATATCACAGGATAAAACATGCAGTCAAAATGTTGTGCAGTGCAGTGGTCATGGCACAGGAATCGAACTCTGGAAGTAAAAAGTGCAAAACAGTACAGTGGATAAGAGCATCTGAAAAGAGAAAGAGAAACTATTCTCACAACTTAACCACTTCACAGATCTGCGATGAAGCTGTTAAATTCAAAAAGGCAAACATAACGATTAGAAAGGGTCAGTTTCAAATCATTCTTGTGGTTTGTAAACTTGTAGACATCCAACTTTTATACTGCATCACTTTCGCCCACAATCCTCCAAACAATGTAGCATTTAAAAACCTCTGAGGACCTTACAAAGGTATTTGAGGAACATTTAGTCAGCATATCCGTTAGTTCTTGAATATCCTACCTCCTGGAATCACTGTTTTAACATTGTGAGCTGCTCAACAAATCACATCGGCTCTTACATGCTAGTTCAGAGATGGAAGTGTAAAAAAAAAACTCTTCATCAATCGTCAACATTGCATTTTTTTCGTATATAATAATATTAATAATACTGATACTTCATGACAGCACTACACTAAATAACCCAGCCGTGACACTTGTTAGTTACATGTGTGAAAGCTCTGAACCTGCACAATGAAGCTCAATGGACGGAGCGACGCAACGCAATGCTGTTATAACCAAGCAGAAATGTAATATGAACATAAAACTACACTACACTCTGGGTAAAAATACGCATCAATTGTTTCGACAAAAGAAGGAACCCAACTCAAGTTCTTAGCTTTTTCTGGAGCTTTTGACTACAGTGCAGCTTACTTTTAGGCCAACAAAAGTCCGTAAACAAACACGCCATACAGCTGAAAGCCCTGGAAAACAACCTGTAAGAGCCTGTTGGGCTGGAATTGTTTCGCTTTGTTGTATTTGACACTTAATCCACCAAACGGTTGGTGAATTTTGTGTGTAGCTTCAAAGCATGAGGCACTACTTGGACATCTTCTCTTTAGTGTAACAAACCAGGTTGCAAAAATGTATGCAAAAAATACCCAGTAAGTCATTTAGCTTAATGTGCACCATCCCGTCTGAGCTGTTGTGCTTAAATTTGAAGTCATAACGTTTTGTTTAAAACTGTTTTAATCTAATTAGATTAAAATTCAACACTGGATTCAGATTTGACCAAATAGCATTAAACTCTAATCCTAACTCTAACCCATACATCTCCAGATATCAATTACTGCCACTTCTGGTGGTTGCAGTACGTTCTGGTTGGCAGCGTTGGATGTGGAATAAGGAGTGGAATCTGAACTGTCTTGGTTTCAAGTCTCTGCGACCTCCAAGAAAGCTTCCTTAAGTGAAAAACTGCTTTTTTTGCATTTATCTGTAAAAAAAAGAAGGCATTTGGGCAAAAGTTAACAAGTCTGGGGGTTACAGAGGCTCCATAAAAGATTTAACAGGAATTATTTTAAAGTCCCTACAACCTTCAGAACAAAATTTATACACAAAAAACCCAACCAGACACACAGCAATGCATCCTGGGAATTGTTTTTGATAATTTCTGCTAAATTCTCTGTGATGGATCATCAGAGCCACTAAGTATTATGTATTTCCATGTATACCTACATCTGGGTGTTCAGAATCAATAACAAAATACATAAATTCAAGACTTTTTAGGAAAACAAACAAACAAACAAAAAAACTTAAAAAAGTATGTCCATAAATGGGGAATGAAAAGCGGGAGTTATTATTATTAAATATATTAGGTTTGCAAAGGTCAATAGACAATGCAGTGAAGTCCAACACACCATTTCCCATCATCCTACAGCCTTTTTATCAACGTTATTCATGTATGAAACCCTAATTTAACCCCTAATCCTAATCAGGGACACTCAGTGCCGTGCATCGTTCAACCTGAAGTGAAAGTCTTTTTCTTATATAACAGGCACTCAAAGAGAGGTGATAGAGGACAGATGCACTGTCCTTTTTCCTTTCACAAGCCTGACGGGGGTCCAGAGTGTGAGGACAGGAGGCGAGTGAAGACTATACAACAGTGGTTTCTCCTTTCTTTGTCCAACAGCCCAGCAGACACGTCCTCTTTCTTACTGGTTGCTACACATTTTCCATAACAAAAGTCCACAGCTTGTTTCAGGTCTTGAATTTGTCACTGGTTCATACAAAAGTCAGTATTTAAAGAGAAGTGTGTAAATGCTGCAGAAAATCTGGGTAGTCATGTATTTACAGTATCAGGGATGAACATCCTATATTTCCTCCTTGGATTTCACTTTCAGAAATCAAGTTCCAGCTCCTCCCGTGTCGCTTTCGCCGCTGTGCTCGTAGCAGTCCCGTCGTCAACTGGTTTCAACCGTTTGGTCACCAGTTTGAGGTTGGTCTCGTGGAGGATAACCTGGGTCAAGTACTTCTCTCGTTTTATTTGTTCTTTGACGGCGTAGGGGACGTCTGGGATCACGTAGGATAGGATGAACTTTGTTAGGTAAACAATGTGCTGTGAGGAGAAAAAACCTCCATTAGTATATTTTTAATAATCAATGTTATAATAATAGTTTTTAGTGTAAGAGAGAGATTTCATGTTATGCTCATACGCACCTCCACAACAATTATAAAAGCCATTTTGGCAGCAATTACATGCCAGTAGTAGACATTGTACTCATACTGCCTGGGGTGCCCGGGAGGGAACCGAAAATCGCGATACCTGAAAAATTAAAAATGGTTTCCTTCAGGCCTCAAACATGCCAAACTGTCAGTTAATGAATCTAATAACTTAACAATCTCATAATAGTTAACCCATGAAACCTGAACAAATTAGTTTGGTTTTTTTTTGCACAAACATGGGGAGGCAATGAGTAACTTAACAAGGCATGGCCCAAAAATCAGCAAGAAATTATTTAAAAAAATACAAGAAAATAACCTGAAAATAAGAAAAAAAAGGAGAAAACAAACAATAACATGACCCCAAAAAGAGCTGCAAATTGAAAAAAGTGTGTTGAGTAAGTAACATAGTAAGTATGTGTAATTAATTATACAATTTCTGAAAAACTTTAAATATATAATTATAATACATTTCAATAGACTTTTCTGAAGATTTTTTCTAGTATTTTTTTCTCAATTTTCCTCTTAAAAACAAAAGTAAAGTAAAATAAAGTAGAGTTAAGTAAAATTAATTTTAAAAAAAAATTCAGGTCTTGTCACCTTTCACTAATTTCTTGCAATTTGTGGGACATTTCTTGCTAAGTTGCTCACTGCCTTTTCCCCAATATTTTTGAAAGAAATCACACCAACTTTTCTCGGCTTTCAAAGGATTAAACAGCTTGTTAAAGGCGTCTAAGCGCAGCACAACAAAACTGATGTCTGTCCAGGTTTCAGAGGGTTAATGTAAAAAACTGGGTGCTCTCTTCAAAACCTAACACAGGACAACTGAATTGCGCACACACACACACACACACACACACACACACACACACACACAGGGGCCGATGGCTGTACCTGCAGGTGGTGATGTTGTAAGGAGTCCACAGGGGCCTGCTGAAGTTGGAGAAGTCATTGATGTCGAATACAGACAGCGAAGTGTTGATGTAGCCCTGCATGGTGTTATTCTTGTGATCTCCATATGGGTACACAGAGAAAGACCAGTAGTAGACCAGCCGTGGAATCATGTCAGATGTAAAAGCAATGATCATAGCCTGTTGAGACACCAGGACGCCAATTTCAACAAACAGTGCACTATGTTTTACAAAAGAACAATGTACCAAAGCATTTTTGAGTGAAATTGCATTTGATTCTACAACTGCACCAAATGATCTACTAAAACAGTGTAAAAAGTAACTTACATTTGTTGCAACTGCCAAGATGGCAATGCCCTGAAGAATGGGCTGCCAGGCCCCGATATCCTGGGCCTTCTCTGGCACGATACGGCGAAACTGAGTGGTGATCTTCCAAGCGTCAACCCGAATCTCAAACAGGTTGTTGATCAGAGCCAGGATCGGCGCCAGAGGGAAGGAGGCCACAAACAGCGTCACAAAGCCAAACTGGATGACTGCGAGAGACAAGATACGTGAATTTAAAAAGACAGGCAGTGTCCAGACTCTCCAGGATTCAGCTGTTCCAGGTATTTGCATATTGATTACTTACAACATTTTTTCACAAAAACTAGCATGTGTATGCAATAGTAATCAACAATAACAACAAAACGCATCACAGTAAAGAAGAAAATGTGAATGGGCATGTGCTTGTGACTGTGCAAAATGTAAACATTAATGGCGTCCTCGTCAGCTGTGCTGTCACGTTAGCCTGCTCAGTGGTGCTCAGTGAGCTAGCAGTAGACGCACGCTTCCTTCTGCATGGTGATACAGTTGGTGGATGTCGTTCAGTAAAAAGAAAACAGTTCCTACATAAAACTGCTCACAGCAAAGTCTGTGGATTATCTTGAGTAACCGAGTCATGATTTCTGTAAAGAGACATTGCTGTTGAGTTTTTAAAATGTATTTTTTGGTGCTTTGAGTGCCGTCTAATTCCATTATATTGGAGAGAAAGCAGAAATCTCTACAGCCGATATCTCCAACACTCGGCAATTCACACCGAAAAAATCTGGATTGATAAACGGCACTTCAGGTAAAAAGAAAAATATGGGGTGAACTGTCACTTTAATCTCAAAATTTTGCAGCTTAAGGGCCTATCAATATAAACTTAATTCATTTATATATTAAAAACAATGAAAGGAATAACTAATCTGTTAACCTTCACAAATGCACATTTACATAATTGATTTTTGGCCTCTTGTTAAGAGTTAGATGAATATATTCATACCAGCAGCCCCTTTGCTGAGCACTGCATTCATACTTTGCTTTGTTTGATCCATTAACAAACAGAAATGTAAAAACAAGTTGGGGTTTATCTCATTTGGTAACAACTAACCACTACTGTGTGCAAGAACTAGCTGGTATGGTGCAACCTGTTTTGCAGTCTAGCAGTACAGCAGCGTTCACACTGTAAACTGCTGCATGATAATTACAGGCTGCAAGTGTGCAGCTGCAAATGTGACGGACAGGAACTTACCCATCTCCAGATATTCATGGAAGAGTCCGAGTTTTGAAATGGGCTGGAGCTGATAGTCCTGCTCCCAGCGAGGAATCACCTTCTCTGAGGGCACATTAGTGCAGTAGCGGAAAATCAGATTCTTGACCCACCTGCGGAGAGGTAGAGGAGATCATGTACAGTGACAGTGACTCAGTATGACAATGGAGAGTTGGTGTGTGATTCACTACCAGCCCTGGAGCCTGTTGTAAACAGTATTTAGACAGCGTGAATTGTCCTGCTTTCTTTCATAGACAGCGTGACAGCTCCTCAAAAGTGAAGCCAAAACCCGTTCATTGCACCTGGTGGCTGACTGCAGTCTGGGTCAGAAACCCCACCCCCTCCATGTTTGTGGTATAGGACACGGGCCAAACTAAAAAAAATCAAAGTACACGTCAAATACATTTCTCCCAGAGATGGTTTCTGTCATTTTGGGGACTTCTTATCACTCTTCTGTATGTTTAAGTTTTAGTTTTTCTGATAAGTTTAATTTTAATTCCTTATCTGGTGCTGTATATTGTTGTCCCTATTCCCTTAAAAAAAACAATGTATTATTATTACTATTATTATTATTATGAAAAAACTTTATTAATTTGCTTTCATAAAATTTGTGGCCTAAACTCACTTTTATCTGTAACTCACTTTTTTAAAACCAAATTACAGCTGTATTCTCTTGACATTTATTTTATTTTATTTATTGTGTTTTGCTTTATTGTACTTATTTTATTTTTTTTAATGTAGCTAATTTTGCCCCATGTTGTATAACTTTTAAACTGTTTTTAAATAGTCTGTCTTTTTTTTGTAAAGAATTATTAACTTTGTTTTGAAAACTGCGATACAAAGTTTTAGAATTTTTTAATTATAGAAAGGGGATGTGACGTCATGATGGGCAGCGAGTGGGTGAGACCGGTAGGTGTGTGAGCGAGGACTAGATAGCATGTCTCCACTTCCTGATTGCTATCACACAAACTCCACAGGCTCCAAACGTGCAACACGGCAGCGCCTCTATCCTATTTGGCTTCATCTTTGGACCGCAGGAGGAAGCAGAGACACATTGTCCATCTTTATATACAGTCTATGGCTGCATCTATATCTACCATCGCATCTGTTTTTTGTATTTGACAATTGTTCATAGATTCTGACTTCTTACGGTAGCAAGACCTCTTGAATGTTGTTCCAGATGGCTTTTCCACCCATGATGATAGAGAGCTGAGTCGTCAACTCAATCAGACAACCACCAGGATCACACTGCAGGACGACAGCACACCAACAAAAGTCAAGAAAAAACTGTGAGAGAACTTAAGATGGCTGTACAGTACAACTGATTTCTGTTTTTGACCCCATTTTTTTTTTTACACGGACAGAGTGAGCACTAAGGTCGTGGCTTTATTGTCGGACCACACCTAAATTGTGAGCTTTGGATTGACATTGCAGATTATTCACTCGCACAGTGGGAGTTGGAATTAAACAACAACATTTCTAAAACTGGCTTAAATCTTACAGTGAACGTCCCGTTTTAGACAAGCAACTGTTAGACGGACAAACTGTACCTCCTCGTTCCGGTATTTTCCCAAGAGATAAACAGGCTGTCCGGGAAAGCCAACCGCTTTCCCTTTGGCGAAGGCGATGTAGAAACAGGAGGAGTAATAGTTGACAAACTGAAAGAGGAACATCTTCAGGGTCAAGCTGTTCTCGTAGTCCGTCTTGGTTCGTGGAAGCTCTGTTGTTGTGTCAGATGAGACAAGATTTCAGATTAAGCCACATGAGAGTCAACACAGGTCACAAAGAAAGCAGGACAATTCAAACTCACCGAAGTCGGTGATCCAGATGGCGACCCGCTCATAGAGGATGTTGAGGATCATAATCACAACAAAGCTGATGAGGGAGGCTGTGACAGACGTGGCCATCTGAGGCGTCACATAGTCCTTTAAGGGCTCCAGCTCCTTCAGGTCCTGAGCTCTGAGTTTAGTTGAGAAGGCAAAAAATGCAGCCAGGCGGTAGACAATGATGGCCACAATGGATGCCAGGATCAACAGAATCTAAAGGAAAAAATACAATTAAAAAGTTTAATATTACATTTTGATATAGAAAAAATAGGTTAGGATATATTCTATGGTTCCTTAATTTCTGAGTAATACCCATGTTATTTTCAAAAAAAATTCATGGAAAGAACAGTGATTTCTGTTCAACAGCAATTATAGGTAAAATAGATATTATGTTCAATTAGTATACTTAAAAAAATCCTATATAGTTAATAATGAATTAATGATAATTAATTTAGAATAATTAACTAATAATAATTCCTTCCTAAATAATTATTGTATGGTTCATTCATTGCACATCATGTTAGCTACATGCAAAAATAATTCAATATATATGGTGTCTTAAGTTTCCAAAATTAAATAATATTAAATATATATATATATATATATATATATATATATATATATATATATATATATATATATATATATATATATATACATATATACATATACACATATATATATATATATGTATACATAGAGAGAGAGAGAGAGAGAGAGAGAGAGAGAGAGAAAATGGAAAATTTATATTGGTTAAAATCAAAGTTTTCTTTTCCAAGATCCAGAATTTTCCCTATAATTAGTACCAAATACAGTGTTAACAAGAAAAATGTATTGAAATAAGAATGATATTTTTTTTTTACCCAGAATAAGACTGTGCTAATTCCTATGGACACCCGAACACATCGTCCGCAGGCTGTGTAGGGCACTTTCTCTTTTACCTAAATCACAAAGAAACACCGTGAAATACTGGGCATGATTTAAAACTCATTGTGTCAACATAGCACCTCTATGTAGTTTATGGTCTTTGAACAAAATTGAGAAAACCTTAAATTCATAAAACAGAAAATAGTCAAACTGTAGGAAACATTGCAGCAAAAAGATTCAAATAAAGAGTGAGTGAGTGTGATTTACCCCTGTGACGGGGTTTTTCCTTTCATAGATGCACTTGGCTTCGTACTCCGGGCGAGGCGGCTCTTCCTGCTCCAGAAACTCCACCGTGTCCCACATGTACTCCAGCTCCGCCTGGTAGCGCTTCCAAAACTCCAGGAACAAAGTGACTGCAGTCAGGAAATGAACAGGAGCAGGAAAAAATAAGCAGGGCGTTAATAAGAAAGACGGAAACAGCTAAAAGTACAGTACTGTCTGAGTCATCCTCTAAACACTTATGGACTGTAAACTGTGTTGCTTTTAATGGCGCCAAAGATAAAGACAAAATAAACATTTCAGACGGTTACATATACAGCTTCCCTCAACGCTAGTGCTATTCGCACGCCTGATCTGTGGGACAACTGTAGGAATGCAACTAACAACTGTTACATTGGATTAATCCACAGATTACTTTCATGATTAATTAAATAATAGTAAAATGTAAAAACATTGTGAAAAATCTTAATTATCAATTACGAATTGCTTCTTTTGTCCAAAATAAAGAAATAAAGATTCTTCTTTACTATCATAAAGGATGAAGAAAAGCAGCAAGTTCTCACATCTAAGACGCTAGAACCAGCAAATGTTTGACATTTTTGCTTGAAAAATGAAAACAGGCAAATAATTTTCTTTCAAACAACTAATCGACTAATCGCTACATCTCTTGAAACCTGACATCTTTTTGACATGTATAAAACTTACCCCAGATTGACATGAAAACTGCAAACACCAAGGTTCCAAAGTTATCAAATATGCAAAGTTTCTAAAAGACAATGGAGAAAAAAAGCAGAAACGTGGATGTCATAATTGTCACAGCTCTTTCCTGCGTGGATGCAAATCAGTTCTTAACATAACTGTAGCTGTGTCACAGAGGGAAATAGCAGCCATGCACAATGATATATTAAATATGCATCCTGTTTTTGTCTACAGCATATTGCACGACATAAGTTGGAGGGCAGAAGTTAAAAACATTGTAGAAACACATTCAAATTTACTGTTAAAATAAAAATAAAACTAACTTTCGAAGCTTCACAGGTGCTGTTCAGCTTCCAGTACATGCATTCGCTGTCACACTGTGGACACATTACAATCTTTCCTCCAATTTCAGGGTCGCACACCTCTTGGCTGCAATCATTAAAACACACAACAGAGGTTTATCAGATAGGGAAATACATCATATATACATCTTTTATTTACAAGTTCATTATCCACAGTTGCTTTTAGGGAAATGTACCTCCATGTGCTGGTGTCTTGAGTCTTGTATCCATATATGAAACAACCTAGTCCCACGACAGCAGCCACGGCGAGCATTATTGTGTAGAAACCCAACCAGGCAAAGTAAATGCCAATCTTCTCCCCGTAATACTTCCTGTGGACAAAAATGATGAAAGCAAAAAAATCATTTGCAAGGAAAAAGGACAAAAAAGATTTTGTCCCTAGGTTTTGCTTTTAGGAATTTCTTTTACATGCATTTACCTCATTATTTGAAAATTTGTCCACTTTAAATATGAACATCCAACACAGTAACATCAATTATATATGACAGAAAATTAGGAAAAGCATGACAGGTCCCCTTCAAGTTTGCAACGAGAACATAAAAGCTTGTGTTCACCTAATGAGGCTTAGTGGTTGCATCTTGTAGAAGCTTTTGGGATGAGCCCATTCTTCATAGAGCAGATATCTCTCGTTGGGGCAGCCCTCCTCTTTAGACTTGACATTGAACCTGCACTGAAATAACCAATAGGGAATTTTCAAGTAAATTATGAGGTCACCAACTGTATAGAAACATACTAAATATGACTGTTACAAACCAAAACAGGACACAAACCACACCAAATATGACCATAATTTGTAACTTACATCATGGAGAGGGTAGGCAGCTTTGTACACTCCACCATCCAGCAGTTTGGTGATGCCAAACTTCTTTATGCTCCCTCGTATTTCATAGGGGGCACGACTCAGGATGTAATATGCCTGGAAGAAGAGGTGGGTTTATTTTTATGCTACCAATCTGCATACTTAATATACTATAATACAGTTTAGAAAACATGATCCATGTGCCGCTCTTACGATGGTTTTCACTGGAAATTCATTAATCTGTTGGATGTTTACAAGCCTTTGACTTCATCCTTCAAAGTAAAACGGAAATATGAAAAATTGACAAAAACAACATGAGACAACTTGCCATCCTGCTCCTCATGGATGAAGTGAAGAAGACATCTTTGTCTCGCACGTAGAAGTACTCCAGACGGTCTTTCTCAAAGGGGGCAGTGAAGAATTCGGCCTCCTTGGAGATCATGTCCTCGTTGGGGTAGAAGTGCTTGGTGATGAAGGAGAAATGGCGCCACGGTGAGGAGCGGGAGGACAGGTCGTTGGGCTGGATGGGAAGCTTGATGTGCAGGACCTCAGCGTAGGTGCACAGCACGTCCCATGGCATGTGGACTTTCACAAAGAACAGTTTGTCGTCTATCACCTGCGGAGCACAAAGACGGAGTGATTTAAGTGTGAGATACAGTAAAAGAAACCTCACAATAAGTGCAATGTACTTACAGATTTCGTCGCCTCCAGCTCCATTCCCATCTTCATCAGGCTGGCCTCAAAAAACTCTCGCCGCCTCTACAACAAAAGACACAAGAGAGGCTTTCAAAGAGCTTCCTGACTTACTGCTCTCTGCCAATTACGATTCAATTTCTGTACAGGAGTTACTGAGGTTATATGCATGACTTCTGTGCCAAGCCTGCAGTGTAAACGCTGTGAGCATATGTCAAAGGACGGCCCATCATCTGTATGTACACAGAAGCCCATGACTTATTTATGCTGTGGTATTTCACAAAGTGCCAACACATTATCACCTTTATAATCTTAATGCGATCCAATTTGTCAGCATTGTTGTTTAAAGACAGCTTTTATGTATGTTGATCTAGGTCCAGTGTGTAGGATTTAGGGAGATATATTGCCAGAAACTGACTAAGTATGTTTTCTTTGGTGTATAATCACCTGAAAATAAGAAATGTTGTGTTTTTGTTACTTAAGAATGAGCCCTTTATATCTCCATAGCGAGCGGGTCCTCATCCACAGAGAGCCACATTTCTGCAGTAGCTGTGATCTGACATAAGGCCATTTACTTTTCTGCAATATCCACTGTAACCAAACAGCATCGGAGAAACAGAGAATTTTAACATCAAATTGCTTTATTCAGTGTTTTTGCCTGTTTAAATCACTTATTCTGTTTGTTTTGGAGACACTGCTACATGCCAAACATTGCTCCTTTAAGCAAGTTTATAAAACAGCTCATTTATTTGGGCATATTCCATTTCCATAACATAAGCGTTATTTACATTACACATAGCGGCAATGAACTGCGGGGCTGCCAACAAGTCAGAGCAGGTTCATGCTGGTGGTATGTCATCAATATTGCAGTGAAGTGAATCCTACTCTTTGAACACACAGCTTTCCCAACACCAAAAACACAAGAAAAAACACTGCATTAACATGAAAAAGTATTAAACATATTGAAATAATATAGAAAGTAGCTCATCAAACTGCTCAGTTACAGTGAGGAGTTCCAAACTCTGGATGAGTTATTTGTGTAGTTGGGATTATCGTCATCTAAAGCAACCCTGAATAAATACAAACTTTGATGTGAGACCTTTATAAAAACTCTGAGGAATACTTCTGAGAGACTGTTGACAAAGCGAGTCAAATACCGTCTGTTTGTTTTAGCCAACCCTTTCTTCATGTGAATGTTACCATGACAAACGGGAAATACAAGGGCATGCAAATTTATGCCAACATAATAAAATATTCACAGCATCATTTTAAACTAACAATACAGTGAACACTATGTGCACTGAGCTACGCCCTTCCAGCAAGTCAGAGTCGGAGCAGGAAAGAAAAGTTTTGCAACTTCTGTTTGACCCAGGTCTAGTTCTGGAAAAACAAAGTGAAGGGAGTGTCTGGTAGAGAGTATTGCACTCCTCATCCCTTATTGGATTTACTTTGCCGTGGAAGATTATGAAGAATTGCCTCAGTCCCAGTGGATCTGTGGTGAAGAAGATCATGAGCTCTGACTTGCTGTGGCTCTACCTGCCGGCCTTTTCCGAGGAACTGGCTTAAACTGGCTGATCAGCTTCTACAGGTGATTCTCCTGCCTACACCCACCACATCAATTCACTGCTACAGGGAAAAAAACATTATATTATATCAGTGCCTCTTTTTGACCCATTAAAGACCTAATATTTTGCTGCCAATTTCATGCTTCTAGCCTCCCCAGGGCACACTCCTTTTCAAAACAACTTATTGCAGCAACATTGGTAACAGTCTCTGTGGATCTACAGGCATTATATATCACATCCCTCACTGTATTGTGAAAGACCCTGGCAACAACAAACAACACACCTGTGGATGTCATCATGTCTCAGTAATTTGTCCTCTTCGTATTCCTGCACAGATGCCTGAAATCTAGATTTCTGATGTGTAAAAAACTGGTTGCAAGCTGAATATTTATGACACTGAAGACAAAATCACAATAACTGTTTGCTTACTGATTTACTCGTTTGTTTTGTGGAAGTTTAAGATTTCTGGAGCAAGATTATGATGCTAGACTGAGTTCAGACAAGGAGACTTATAACCAGCCTGATCCGAATATAGTTTTTTTGGCAGGGTTTTGGTGGCAAAAGTGAAAGAATGAAGTTCTTCATTTCAACAACTTCCATCAGGGAATCTATCGAGCACACGTGCTGAACAACTCGCACCGAAAATGTGTGTTGAATGAATGAGAATTGCGCTAGCAAGATGTAATCAAAACAATGCATGGTTCCTTTCCAAGATAATTAAAAATGTTTCTGAAGTTCCTGTGCACACTTTGCTGAATAAACTCTGTCACCAGCACTTTAACGTCTGCTGTCCTGCTGCAAATAAAAACTCCCTTTACAAATAGGCAAGAAACAATGGGGTTTGTGCGTAATAAAACACACAAGGCATGTCATACTGGACAATATATTTTCAACAATACATTTTTAAACAGTGAATATGGCTTTAAATTTAAGTTTTATGAGAAAGCTACCACTTTAATTAACAGAAATAGTATGGTATTTGTTAAGACAAATAATTTGCTATGATATCTTAATTTAAAAACTCTCTATCCAAGGATGTGGGACGTCGACAGGTTTGGATATTGGATCTTTTTTGCATGTCATTCCCTTCCTTTTTCTCCCTACACTTCCTAATATCACTCTACTGTATGCTATCTAGTAAAGGGCAAAAAAGTGGCTCAAAACTACTTAACAGATCACCTTTTATATATGCTTTTTTGTGAGTAGATTACTTTGAAGTTAAGTGAATGTCAGCACCATTTCCAAAGCTTAAAATACCAATATGAAGCGCTGAAGATTTTTTAAAAACAGAAGAGAGACCCACCTTGCGGCGCTGGAACGTGTGCCTCTTTTCAAAGTCCTTCTTATCCTCATCCTCGTACACTAGGATGAAGTCGATCCTCCTCACGCCATCATTGAAGAACAATGAGTCCGGTCTGTCATTAAACTCTGCCTGAGGGCAAAAACAAGGCTCGTCAGGTAAGTCTACGGCCTGAAACTCGTACTCCTCTTCCTTCATGATGTCGTACATGTTGCACAAAGAGAGGAGAGGACGGTCTGTGTGTGGAGAGTCTGTGCAGAGTTGAATGCTGACCTTGACCAGTCTATATAAAGCACAGTGAGGGCCATGCAGGAGAAATGGGAAGTGTCAACAAACAATATGATGCCCGCCCTCTCTCTCTCTCTCTCTCTCTCTCTTTCTCTCCGCACAATCAGACTTGGTATTACTAATACCTACTTACTAGGTATCGGTAAAGCTCTTGCAAGCATGTGTATTTATATGCATGATTTCGTATTTAATGCTTTTTTATATCTGGTGTGTTTTGTGTGGTGATTTGATATCTGCCATCAGTTGGCTAAATAATTGTGACTAAAGAAAAGCTTACAATGCATAAATAATCATTACAAATACAGATAATATTTAAATAATATCTAATAACATGAAAGTGATATGTCTTTCTGCATGTAGGCTAGGCACGTGGACAGTAAGACAACTTCATTGAAATAATCAATCAGTCAGAAGACGACTGACACCAACGTTATTGTGTTGACTCACCAGATGTGCTTTGGCGACTGTCGTGCCTTCTTTAATACTGTAAAATGTTGGTAAAAACTCCTCGGGGTAAACTGTGAAAATAAAATCAAACACTTTATTAGAATACAGAAATGATAATACACAAGGACACCCAAAACTACATGGATATTTACTTGAGCCCGACCGATACATTAGCAGGCTGATATTAACATGTTGCTACCAGGAAGAATGACCAAAATGAAAACACAAAAACACCACAAAGAGACACAGAAGCACTGTGGAGACACACAAAAGAGCTACAAAACTGGGGAAAAAAAGACACAAAATGACCATCAGGAGAGACAAAATGACTACAAAGACACAAATAATAACCAAAAAAATGGTACAAAATTACCTCAGGGACTCGCAACAACCACAAGGAGACACCAAGTGACCACATAGGCATGCCAAGTAACTGCGCTCAAAATAACTACAAACACGGTAAAATCAACCACAAATCAACACAAACAACCACAAGGAGACACAACATGACTAAAGGAGACACAAAACCAACTCAAAGAGACACAGAGAGGCACAAAACCACAGGAAGATACGCCCATAACTATGGTCACGGGTGTATGAGAAAAAGGAAATGTAGCAACAAATAAAACTCGGCAGCAAATTTGTGCATATTTAATTTGATATAGTTTTGTAGTTTCATTCATAATATTTGCAGTAAAAAAATAATATTTGTTCCCAAAAGGCTTTAGCGGTTTTACTCTTACTATAATTTGTGATAATAAAGTTTATTATTCAGCTGTGAGACATATTAAGTCCTGCCTCTCTGTCATAAACATAGCTGCACATTTCTACAAAATTTATTAATTTCTAAAAGTTAAACATTTTCACCTTTTATGATGTAATGGAAGCAGTACGTTTCAGGCTAAATGTGTAAAAACAAATAATCCCAAGTTATTTTTGAATACCAGAGAGAGGGTTACTGATTATCTGACAAACTGCGGTCAGTTGAGGTGTGTTTGTAGACGGCTAAGCCACCTGTAACCTGTTTACTCTAAGGCTATAGGTCAAAAATAACTGGATGTATGTCACCGTAGTTTCAATGTATTCATTCATTGTAAAAAGTTATTATTATAAGAGCAAAGTATGGTATTTCTAACTTCCTGTCCTTGTGCAACTGCACAGGATAATCAGAGAGGTGACGCTGAAACTCAGTACCATTTCGTGATAAGTGCATTATTGTGTGGCACACCTGTGAGTCACCTGTGGGGGGGTGAGCCTTCCATCATCATACATCCTGTTCAGCTGACATTTACCTGCAGCTCAGCTGAGCCATGCTTGTTACAGCAAAGCAACCACGTCCAACTTAGCACCCAGCTACGTTTTAAAGCCTTAAAAGTTCGGGTTTGACTGAACCAGGAATCAACCACAGCTTAGACAAACAGCAAGTACAACAGTTATGTTAATTGTTAAAGGAACAGTTCCACCAAAAACCCAAAATACACATTTTTCATCTTGCCTGTAGTGCTATTTGTCAGTGTAGATTGTTTTGGTGTGAATGGCCGAGTGCTACAGATATCGGCTGTAGAGATGTCTGACTTCTCTCCAGTGTAACAGAAACATGTGGTACTCTTTGTGGTGCTTGGAGTGCCAAAAAAACACAGACTTTGTTGTGAGCAGTTTCATGTAGGAACTATTTTCTTTCCACTGAACTACACCCATCAACCGTATCACAGCTCAGAAGCAAGTGTGCATTTACTCACAGACAAGAGACTTGTGCCTGTGACAGTGCAAGACACAAACATTAATGGCGTCCTCCTTCCTCATTGAGCTTCAATGTTAGCGAGCTCTAATCAAATCTAGTCAAAAATACTGATTTATCCATACATATACATTTCGAATATTTGAAATGGTTTCAATACTTATTTTCTGCAGTACTAATACACTTGTACTAGCTTTGATTTCTCGTTCTCTTTTATTGTTTATGTTTACTACAGTCAGAAACTATAAATGAGAAATTCTTTGTTTATCCCTGGGAGGAAAATTGGGACGTGTTACATGTACAAACATGTGCATCATACTTCAAGTGTGTATAATTGCAATGATTAAAGAAATAAATAGGAAATTAAATTAATTTTTTTTCACAGATAGCTAAATTGGTATCAAACAATATTTTTCAAGGTACTGTATCAAAGTTATAAATTCCAGTATCATGAAAACATTAGCTCAGTGGTGCTAGCTGAGCTTGCAGTACTTTTATGCTTCCTTTTGCACAGTGTTACCATTGGCGAGTGTAGTTTGGTAGAAAGAAAATAGTACCCACATGAACCTGCACACAACAATGTCTGTGGATTATCTCGACTAACCACATATGACTTCTGGAAAGAGATAATGCTGTTGAGTTTTTCAGATGCATTTTTTTGGCGCTTTGAGCACCATAAGCTGAGCACCATCTCGGTTGACTATGTTAAAGAGAAGGCCGACATCTCTACAGCCGATATCACCAACACTCTGCAACACCAAAACAATCCAGATCGACATATAGCACTACGATAAAAGGAAAAATATGAGTGAGCTGTCCCTTTAACATCTATCTCACATACACTGACACAGAGACCTGGACAATATCCATGCTCTATCTCAAGGCTGCTCACTGACGCAGCACAGACTGTTACTCATTTCCAAAACAGTCTGAGGGTTTAAACCAGTGATCCCTCCAGCTATGGGCCTGTTTCACTGAACTGCTGTCATCGCTGCTTGCATACACTTGCCCACAGACCACAATGTTACATTACTCCCGGGAAAACAGAAGAAATAGGTCACCGCTTAGTGCAGCGTGGTCAACACTCTGCCCATTACAGTGCAGTGTTGTCCCAAATATTCAAAACTGCTCTCTGTCTTCACACCAGTGACCACATCAAAACTTATAAACAAACCAATATAATAAGCAATTGTATGCATCGTTATATGCCTTATAATCATGTTATGAGTGTTGTTTTTTTTTCACAAATCAGATGACATTACATCGAATATGGAAAGTCGTGTAGTCTTTCCATATTAAGCAAAGTGCTATGACAAAGCTAAATGAAGACAGATGTTGTTTTCAAAACACTGGCCATAGTAACACGCTGAGAAACTCCTCTGTGGAAACACTGTTCACATGATCGAATGAGCTTCCTTTGACTAAGACCTCTATGCAGCTAACAGTCCAACAAAGCTTGTTATACTAGAAAGTATGTTAGTATTTTGACATAAGACATGCCGATGAACCCAGAACAAATTAACTCCTAATCCGTAATTACTGTGCCTCGGGCTATTCTTATTTAAACCAACGAGTAATTCACTAAAATTCAACAGCCTGGCTTTTTTATCTGACTAATACTCCTAATATATTCCCCATTGCTTTGTATTTGTGTGTTTCAGATGTTTGCAGCTGACAGGAGGTCGCACTGTAGTATCTAGGTATTTATTTTCTACTGTCGACAATTAAAATAAATACAATGTGCACCAACTACTGAGTCACTAAATTCAACAGAAACACTGTTACGAAATCTACAGTGAGTCAGTTAGTCTGAATCTTCTGAAAAGCATACTTAATGCCCACAAGCTGTCCGAAAGAAAAAACTGCTTTCTTGCCACAACCCACCCATCCTCAGCTCACTTCCTCTCTAGAGAGCATCTTCAGTGACAACACAAGAAACCTTTAAAGGCAGAGCGAACAATGATTGTTTTATAACGGAAACAGCTGTGCCAAAGTGGATTTTTATTTATTTATTTATTTATTTTATTTTTTTTTTGCGCATGATACACATTTTGATGACCTAAACGCTAATATTTCAAGTTCAATCCAAGCCAAAGCCACGTGTCTTCCTCACCACCTGACAGGAAATTCTTGTCTGCAACAAACACTGGTGCACGTAATAACTTTTGGTAAAAGTTGAGTGTCTTTCACAGGAAAACAATAAGCCCTAATGCATTTTTACTTTTGCATTTTGCATTCAAAATAAGACCGCTGATTATCAATTTTCACTGAAATGTGCTTTAAACAGTCGAGCTCTCTCCCTACTGATCTAAAATGACCCTGTCAGATCTGTGCAAAGATAGACGTCAGATTCTCTGTGCCAAGGAGGCTGGTACATGCTAAAATCTCACCTCCTGTATCGCTGCAGTGCTCATTTTGTGCCAACTATGAAAGCACTATTTGAGCTGGTGTATTTCTGCTGTTATCACAGCACCTTAGGCTGCAACAAAGTGTGAACGTTAATAATTCATAACAATTGAATATAGGCTCCATTAAACAAAGTGCACTTTGGCCTGCCTTTGGTGAATCAGAGGAAAGCAGCGGTCATTTCCATATGATGAGGGCTATTAGTTCTCACAGCCATTAAAGTTAACCCAAAGGAGCATTTGTCTCTAACTGAGCTGTGACTAAAAAAAAAAAGAAAGCATATATCGAGACAGTATGTCATTATGGATAGGACTCAAAGGAAGTTACAAATTGAGCAATCGTTCCCTAAAACTACCAGAGTGAGAACTGACTGCTGTGCAGACAACATGCTGTGCTGTAGGTGCAGGTTTCCAGCACGATATTTTCTTAACTCAAAAGTTAGGCCTCTGTTTCGGTTTGTAGTGACAGTCTGGAATGTAAGAAATGTAAAAAACAAAAGACGAGATGCAATCTAGCATCTAAAGCTGTAGCCTTTAAGGAGCCACATCAGACATCTGTGGAATAAACAGGGACTCTTGCTATTTTGGGTGGTTTCTTTTAAACTGGTGATTACGCAATATCTGGTATTTATATTAATTTGTGTTGCAGAGAAGCTGGTGTAAGCTAGTGCCCTCTGCAAAATGTGTGCACCACACCCTCACAGTTGTAGCAAACTGCTTCACATGCAGTGTGCATGATGTGAATATTGATTAGCTTCCTGTACTCACAGCTTTTGGTTCATTTACTTCTTATTGTGCCAAATGAGTGTACACACCCCATCATTAAGTATTGCATTCAAACTGTATTAGTAAAAAATGCTAACAATAAATTGAATCTGAGTTTAAGCATTCATTGTTGCCACTGAGCTCATTTTAATTAATTTAAACACAAATGGGTAGTTTATAAAGCTGCAGCACTACCAACTGACCATGTGTTTTGCATGTAAAATCAATGTTTAAATCAGTGGTTAACCCCTTGAAAACTGGACTGAAATCAGCTCTCTTGTGCTGTGTTAAGATGCCTTTCACAAGGTATTTAAACCTTTAAAACCTGAGCAAATCGCTTTGATTTCTTTCAATAATATGAGGAAAGGAGCAATGAACAACTTGGCAAGAAATGTCCCACATTGCAAGAAATTAGTAAAAAGTGACACGAAAATGGCCTTAAATTTTAAATATTCTACAGAAAATTTACCAGAAATCTAAAAATATTACTATTATAACCACATATGTATTTATTCTTTATTTTGTTTTTCTTTCATTTAAAAACATATATTTTTTAAAGGGTGTGTCTTATTTTCTTTTTAATTACTTATTATTTTTGTTTGTTTACTAATATTCTGCTCATTTTTGGGCCATGTCTTGTTAAGTTGCTCACTGATTTTCACCCATGTTTTTGAAAAAAGTCAAACCAATTTTCTCATGTTTTAGAAGGTCACATTTCAGATAAGTATAGTGTGGGGAAAAACACAGTATCTTCATCTTAAATGTACTCAGGTGAAGTGCAAGTATATAGAATTTTTAAAGCTTGTGGGGGAAGAAGTAACCTAACCTAATAAAGCATCAGTGTTCAGACTGAGAACAAACTAGTGATGAATGAGTGGGTTTTCCCAGAGGTGAGTATGGCCTAATGTACTTCACATGTACACTGGGGGGCCACAGCCCATAAACCCAGAAAACATCCACACAACACAACAATGTCTTGCGAAAAACAAAGCTGTCTACTTACCAACGTCCTCGTCTATCATGCCCATTTCAGTCTCACCCTCCAAATCGTCTGTTTCACACACAGAGTCCATCTCGAAGATGTCGTTATCGCTCATAGTCCTGGTTTGGGAGGGGGTCCTCTCACATCACCTAAAGCGAAAAAATGTACTTGACACGCAGCCCACTCCTGCTGTATTACAGCGGCTTTAACGCGCAGCCCCTTCCTCCGCGCATTCTTGCTTTATTTCTCAACATGGACTCAACGCAGAAAGTTTTTGCTCAAGTTGTGACTTGAGAGAATGAAAGTCAGACGGGTGGGGTCTGAGGAGGAGGAGGAGGAGGAGGAAGGAGGAGGAGGAGGCTCAAGTTGTACAGCCGCATATGACAGACAAAGCTACGCCCACTTCATTCCGCTAAACTTTTTGTTCAGCATGAATGAATACATGTAAATGAATGTCAAAAAATAGTTTTAAATATTGTGTAACGTAATGCTTAAAATACTCCTAGGGAAAACCCATATTTTGAAGCTACTGTTACCTCTTTCGTTTGCAATGTTTAGGGACTGTTCTTTACTTTTCAGAGTAGGGAGCTGGCTCGGGGTTGACTTTTTTTCTTTTTAAACTCTTGATTCTCCCTTAAGATAAAAATATGTTTCCTTGAACTCTGAGGGAAAGTACATTACCCTCCCTAAACCACAAATAACCATCTTTAATATATATATATATACACACACACACACATATATATATATATATATATATATATATATATATATATATATATATATATATATATGATAAATATGAATTTTGGGGTTATACAGGGTGGAGGGAGGGGATTGGGTAGTAGGATTTAAAGTGTAGTAGTGCACTGGATTGGTGTTTACTGTTTGCCACTGTTGTGTGTAGTTTTTCCACCACTTAAATATTTGCAACAAAGTCAGTAACTTGAACCCTTGGTTTTTAATAATGTCATGCAAGCAGGAATGCAATATTTAGTAGGGTTTGTTAATGCTATTTTTGAAATTTTTAAATGAAAAATGTAGAATTCAATTATTTTTAAGAGGAATCCAAAAGTGCACATAGTGTTGAAGCACTGAAGAATAAAACATACCTTTTTAACAGAGTACCCCAGGAATGATGTTTTTCTTTAGGCCGACCCAGAAGCTAACCTTGCCCTGGTTCCCCGTTAAAAAGCCTGTGGGATTTTTCCGTTGGTTGTTGTATCACTGCAGACAGTAAACTCTGTGGCAAACAAATGTTTTGTTAAGCAAGATAATCTTCACAAATCAACACCATCAGGATTTTTGACACCTAAATCCAATCGCCAGAAGTAGAAAGCTAACATTAGGTGATACCACTGCGATCGTCTTTTTTAAGACACATAAAAGCTTCAGAATTATGAAGTGGGCTATTTACTGACATATTTTCTGTCCTAGTACCTTGTGTTAACCACAGACCTTATTTAAGGCTTGTAACCAAAAACCCACTCAAAAAAAACCAACATTTTCTTTGAGACAAGGGAACCAGAGGTGCTAAAAACATGGATGTATTAAGAAAACCTGGATACAGCATAGAGGTGAGGCCCTGTTCATCCCTGTGACAGCTGCTAAGTAACGTATGAGGCAAAAAGCAATTTATTTCGTTAGTATGAAATTATCTGGGTCTTTCACATTACACGGCCCACAGAGCATGCGCACTGCTGACTTATGGTAAACTTAATCAAATCTTGATTTTGAAATTAGTCATTTCACAGAAGTTTTGACGCTCACAAAAATGTATCCAATGATTTACAGACGTCTCTTTTCCAAAGTAAGTCAATGGGAAAAAGTCTTTCTGAGCCCCATGGCATCTCGTGACGTAAAATTAGCTTCAAAGCCTGCCACTCTCCTTTGGGGATTGGCTAAAATGCTAACTCTGGGTTTTAGGTTCAGATGGGATTTAAAATAAAAACGAAATTTTGACCTTAAAGTTGCTTAACTAACCTTTAAGCCAAAATAGAAAAGGCTGTTAGTTTTGCACCACCGCCTTACCTCTCATAAATGACGAACAGTCCCTTAGCATTCAGGTAGCATCAACAGAGGGAACCAACACGGGGGCGAACCACGACCGTTACTTACCGCGTTACTCTGTACGTTACTTCATTATGCAAATTAAGGGAAAAATCAACCTTACACGAGATTTAACGGTTCAAAGCTTCCCCCACCCCCCTAAATTCACATGGGAACCCCTTCACAAAAACACACAACATTTGCTTGGGGCGTTTGAATCCAAAATTTCTACTTTTAGCCTGTTGCTGTTTAACAAATTATTTTTTTCTAGTGCTGGAGTCACAAACGGGCTTAGGAACCATTTTTTAACAGTGCGACCCAACACGCAGGGGAAGGAAAACGCTGACGGACACCACAGGCTGTAGTTCCACCAATAACAAACCTGCTAGCTTGACTCGGCTTAAAGAGTATTGTTTGTGTTAATCAGTTCAAGTGTGTGATATAATTAGGTTGTGATCTAGAAGTGAATTTAATAGAAAACGTTCGGTTTAGTTTTATACAAATTATTTGTTGAGTAAATGATTCTGCAGCTTGTAATAAACGTGAATCAGCAAACAAATGATTCCGGCTAGTGTTAGCTAACAGGCTAATCAGCGATATGCTCCTGTAGCGAGGAGTCATGTTAGCTTGCTAACGATTTGGAGTTATTGGTGGAAGACATGTCCTGAGACTGATTTGGTGTTTGGTTTGGTCGTTAGATAATCCGTTTATTAGTCAAATTTCGATCTAAAGAGATCAACCACGGTTTTGAACCGGTTCAGATCATTTCCTGACCGGGGAGCCTTCTGCTGACAGGATTTTCTCCAGGTGAGATGACATTTACACACAATCAGACGATACTAAAACGTGTTGAACATAACAGTTAATGTGTATTAATGCAGACTGATCTTTCCACCACGTCAAATAACAGTTCCTTTACTGTACGAGTAAATGACGTGTTTGTAAATGGACGAAAAAAATCCTGTAATAAGCAGGGGCGTCCTTATCGGTGAGGACAGACGGGGTTTAGCTCGGACCTTTTTATGCATTTTAAAATTCAAAGTACACATCTTAATCATTGAGATACTGAAAAATGTACCATAAAAAGTGTAATTTACTTTCCAAAAACTTACTTACTTTCCATCGCGATTTGTGATAGTAAAAAAAATCGATGTCAGTCATTAGTGTTACTGTTGAGTAGAAACTGAATACTTACAACTGCTGTCATTAGACACGTATGGACTAAGAAGTTGGTATAATTATTAATTCAACTACTCAGCAGTACATAAAGTATTTAAAATGACCTCCATCTTCATCAGATGCAATATTAAAGTGATGAACATATTTTGAAATGAACCATCATGCATACTTACTCGAAGTATATTTTGATGCTCATACTTTTATATTTTCCCTTAAATTATATTTTGAATGCAGGGGTTTTATTTGGAAAACAGTATTTCTAGACATTTGCTACTTTTGCATGAATAAAAAAATCTAAATAGTTGCTATGTGTTAGTTTACTGGAATATTAAATGGGTTTTTTAATGGGTAATTTAAGACACTGATCATGCAGTGTAGTGTATGCACTGTTAATAAGATGTTAAAATCAGAATACAGTTTGTTGCCAAGCAGGTGTTTACATACATGAAATTTGCTTTGGTGTTTTGATGCATAGACAAGACACATAAGCATAAAAAATACAATAATATTTAAAAAAAAGTACAAGCATGTACAATGTAACTTAATAATAAAAGCAGCTACAATAATGTGCAAAGATATATTTGAGGTTGTATAAATGTTCACAGTATTAAAAACAGAAAAAATATGCAATGTTTAGAGACAGTTGTCCAAAACGATTTGTTAATGTAACGCATATACACAGATGAGAAGACATTAATGTCAAGCGTAGTGTGTTGTGTTTATATTTGTACAATATTTGTTTTTAATTTAACTTTAATGTGACTGCTGTCATACAGATTTCATACTTTAAACGTACTGCATATTGCAGGGTTTGTGTTGTTCTTTTATTATTATATTTTGCCTCAATGTATCATTTATCTGAGGTGGTGTGGAGGAATTTATTGAAATCTCAAGCTTGTGATTTGTTTTCCTTTCAGATCAGTACATACTGCAGATTTTCAAAATGAAGATGTTCTCAGTGTCTCACAAGACGGTGTTCGTGGTGGACCACTGTCCCTACATGGCTGAGTCAAGTCGTCAGCAGGTGGAGTGCGATGTGCTGACAAAGAGTCGAGCTCAGGGAGTTATTCCTTTGGCCCCTGTGTCCAAGTCCCTGTGGACCTGTGCGGTGGAGTGCTCCATGGAGTACTGTCGGATCCTCTATGATGTTTACCCACTGCACAAATTGGTTTGTGTCTTGTTTTTTTGGCTAAAATGTTCGAAGTCCAGCTGTTTTCTAACTAAATGAGAGTTTTAATCAATTATGTTAACATTTTCTGCCACCTTTTGCTTGACAGATTAATTACATCGTGAGTGATTCAGAGTTCCACATCTTGAATAGCTGGAGGCAAGAAGACCAGAGCACTCACGAGGTGATCCACCGTCTACAAAAACCCAGTCCCACATTAACGATTGAACGTTAATGCCGACACAGTGCATTAGGTCCTACAGTGACTATTATTGCATTTTCAGGCTGTGTTTTCTGCTTCGATTTGCCACATTTTGGAGAAGTGCAGTAATTCTAACAAACAAAAGTTACCACATGTTTGCAGAAGTTTTCGTCAGAATTGGATCTGCGATATGACTTTGCGGTTTTTCCTCCACTCAGCTCATGTCAGCTCTGGCAGCTGTTGGGCCACCCAACCCACGTGAGGACCCAGAGTGTTGCAGCATTCTGCACGGGCTGGTCGCCGCGGTGGAGTCGTTATGCAAGATCACAGAGTTGCAGCACGAGAGGCGCACCACTCTGATGGACACAGCTGAGAGAGTTGCCAACAGGGGTCGTATTATCTGCCTAACCAATGCTAAAAGGTAAACGTCCTCATTAATATGATGGAAAATCAGCAGCCGCTGATGTCGATAGATTCATGCGACTCTCAGCAACTGCGTATTATCACCGTCTTTGTACTTTACATGCACTTTTTCTTTGTCTGTGTTTTATCATTTAAGCCCATCATAATGCGCTTCTCTGTTTTTTTGCCATACAGTGATACTCATGTGCGCATGTTGGAAGACTGCATCCAAGAAACTATTTTAGAGCAAAACAAGCTGGCAGCAGGCTCAGACAGGTCAGTACCAGGTGATGTTCAAAGATCTGTGTCACTCACTTGTTAAATGATTTTGTTTTAATGTGGTTGAAATGCGGTATTGATAATTCTTCCATCCAAGAATCTCAGGTTTTTTACTTTTGAGAACACAATAAATGACTCTTAGATTTACTTTAGCTATTTGTTTTGTGTTTTAGGTTGATGGCCATCCAGCAATGTGACCTGGTTCTGGTTCACATCTACCCTCAGGGTGAGGACACGCTGGTGTCTGACCGACCGAAGAAAGAGGTGGGTGTTATAAAGAAAGACGAAAACATGACACTTAATTCTAGTCTTACATAGCCGCACCTTTCTCGCTCTGAAGCAGCACGAAAGAAAGGTTGTTTTGAACCAACCATAATTCTGCGCTAAGGGTAAAAAAATGCTCAGGGTTGTTTGTATTTCTTTAAATAATTCACAGCTGTCACAGGTGTTTCAGTTTTGATTAAACATTTGCTAAAGGCATTTAAACAAAGTTTTGTGTTGGAGTTTGTTAGTAACAAATTCTAAATTTTGACAAATATTTTCATTTTTATTGTAAATGCACACTGGTTCCAAATATCGTTTTTTGGTCTCATTAAGTGTGAATAATCGGCATCGGCTCTGAAAAACCAGTATCCATCTACACTTAGTGTTCTTTTCATAAATCTCTCACTCATTCAGTCTCTGTCAACTCAACCACTGCAGTGTCGTTTGACGTCATGTAGCGACAGAGTTTTTTGAAAACAGACCGTCTAAAATCTACACCCACGATCTAAATCCTGTTGTCCAGGCAACTTGATCCGGGATTTAAACACAATGCCAAATCCGAAGTTCACGATCTCACTGCATCTTCTTCTCTTGTTATCTCAGATCTCCCCTTTCCTCACCAGCGAGGTTCACAGTGTTCGTGCGGGACGGCACCTTGCCACCAAACTCAACATTCTGGTCCAGCAGCACTTTGACTTGGCCTCCACCACCATAACAAACATCCCCATGAAGGTAAGGGACTGCTCGCCCTCCGTCTGCCCTTGCACATGCCTCGCCAAAATTACAACTCACATAAATATCTTTTTTTTTTTTGCTAGTACAAAAACTGTCATGTCCAGAATGCAGTGAACCATTCCCTCATTTTAATTTTTTTTTTTTTACTTTCCTATTCTCTCACAGCCTTCACATTATTGTTTTGCTTGCTTAATCTTTACGTATGAGCCCTGACTCACCAATAATTACTCATGATATTTTTTTGTTGATCTCATCTGCATGCTGATTTGACTGTGACTCTGCTGCTGGTTTCATGCTGTATTTTCTGTTTTGCTAGCCCACATTAAATGTTTGCGAACAGGTTAGTACTCTTATCACACACACATCAAAGTGAGGAAGGGTCAGAGTTTACACCACGTAGTGTACAGTGTATGTTTGGAGCTACTACTGCCGCATCAGGCCTACAGTGTCATTCATATGTTTTGATGTGACAGCTGGTCCACAGATTTGCTGGTGAGGCTCCAGTGAAGGACAGGCAACTCTGGTCTCATGTAGAGCTGCAACTTCCCATTATTGTCATTGTTTAATTAATCTTTCAATAAATCTATTCTTTGTTTGGTCTATAAAATGTCAGAAAATGTCGATCAGTTTTCCTCAAAGACAAAGAGAACGCTCTCAAACTTCTTGTTTTGTGTAAAACACAAAGAATTTCAGTTTACTGTAATAGAGGAGTAAAGACACCAGAAAATACTGGCATTTAAAAAGCTGAATTTTGACTTTTTTTCCCTTAAAATGTTATTCAGAGCAATTGCTCATTTATCAGAGTAGTTGGGGAATAATTTAATGGTTGACAACTTCTTGGTCAAGCGATAAATTAGTGCAGCTCTAATCTCATGTGGACACCAAGATAATGCAGAGTTTGGGGTCTGCTGGGAAAGTGTCAAGCTTGCATGCTAAATATTAACTTGTTATTATTATATATATATATTTAATCATATATTTTATCTCATTTTTGTTTTAAATGTTTTTTTGAATTCAAATTATTCTTGCAAAATCAACATTTTTGGGGGCTGTTTTGACTTTTCTGCCAATGACAGATTAGCAAAAATGTAAATTCAACTGTTTTTATGCCCAAACATCTTTGACCAGCGTTGCCTCTTCTGAGTTATCAGTGTCTGTCAGGTGTTTACACCTTAAAAGTTGTCCAAACTCTCCTCTGGTCTCTGTTTCCCCATCAGTTCCCACTCATTCCTCCTTTAGTGTCTTGGTGTGATCCGTTGTGTTGTCTCAATAGTAGTTTTGTAATCCTGACCTGTAAATGTCTAAACGTACCACCTTAAGCTGCCTTAAAACGGCTAGAAAGTTGTCAAGTTCCGAGCTTGTGATTAAAATATTTGTTGATAAATTAATAGCTGCCAGGCTGCATTTTTGGACTAGTGCTGGTTTTGTAATATTAGGAATCCATGATTTATTTGAAACAAGCGTAGGCTCAGTACTCTGTGAATTTAAGGACATTTGCGTTAAATACTGGCCCCTGATGGGAATAAAGAAATCATGCATAAGTCACCCAGAGAGCTTTTTTTCCTTTTACGTTGTTCATGATCATTTCCCTTTGGAACATGAAATCAGCAGTGTTAATGTTTGTTTGTGCCCGTGTGTGTGTGCGCGTGCCCGTGTGTATGTGTGTTAGTTTGCACATTTGAAGCGCTGACTTCATGCTGACCTGAATCTGTTGTTGTCTCTGCGGACGGACAGGAGGAGCAGCATGCCAACACATCAGCCAATTATGACGTAGAGCTTCTGCATCACAGAGACGCTCATCTGGAGTTCTTCAAAAGCGGTGAGTGCTCTGGTTAAAAAAAGAAATATAAATCAGCAGAATCCTGAAACCTTGTTCTATTAACTACAGTAAATCATTACTTTATGAGCGCCATATTAGGAAATCTACAGATTCTTTATATGTATGCCTAATATTGATGTTTTTTAAATCCATCAATTTATTTCCAGAAATTATTAACAATTCATTTGTTTGTTTTGTGCAGGAGACTTGCATATGGCTGGCACCAGCACTCGAGAAAATGGACTCAAAGAGACAATTACACTGAAGTGGTGCACTCCTCGCACCAACAGCATAGGTGGGCACAATCAGCCAAACTTCTCATTTGTCATTATTTAAATCAAACACCATTTAGAAACCGGAAACCGTCACTATATTAAAAATAAAATCTCTCTTCTCCTGATTGCCTTTAATGATATTTTCTGGATTCTACCACAGCTCACTTTATGAAAAGATGCACAATATTAGCCTTTTGGAAAATATTCCTTCAGACATGAGGACTCACACAGCTTTAGTATGAGATGCTTGATTTAGTTGTATTTATTTGTGTTTGGTTTTTGTATTTTTTCACCACAGAGCTGCATTACTGTACGGGAGCCTATCGCATCTCCCCCACAGACGTTAACAGTCGTCCCTCGTCATGTTTAACAAACTTTCTCCTCAATGGTAAGCTGCATTAACCCTATTTTTTCAATTATTTTATTTATCTAGTCTTTGACTTTAATCTAATAATAGTTACACATTGTGTAGTATATTGTATATATTCTTATTTGTTCTATCTACTAAGGTACATATTGTGTTGTACATTGTTGCATGATACAAATGTTCTATTTCTAACTTTACAGAATAGTTTTATACATTGTATTGTAGCATAAGGCACATAGTTTTATATTCTGACACACTCAGCATATTATGCGTATTTATAATTTCCATATTCACATACTAGTGCGAATTGTTTTTGTTATTATTGTATTTCTACTTAATATTTTTACATACTTATTTTCACTTATATTTCACTTATATTATATTTTCTACAATTGTCTATGCTCGGCGTCAGAGCGACTGTAATGAACCACAATTTCTCCCAAAAACTTGAGCCTTCACTTGTGATCACCAAAATTCCCTTCTCCTGAATCGATCTGCAGTCTAACAGTTTGGCTTGTCGGTCGGCTGCTTCTTTTCTTCATGGCCCACAGGTCGATCGGTGCTGCTGGAGCAGCCCAGGAAGTCGGGGTCGAAGGTCATCAGCCACATGCTCAGCAGTCACGGAGGCGAGATCTTCCTGCACGTGCTCAACAGCAACCGCTCCACCCTGGAGGACCCGCCCTCCATCAGCGAGGGCTGCGGAGGCCGAGTCACCGACTACCGCATCACTGTACGTTCAGCTCACACCAGCTGTGTTGTGACATGCATCAGTAATGCTTCATCGGTTACTTTTTGTGTCCGTTTCAGGATTTCGGTGAATTTATGAGGGAGAATCGTCTCACCCCTGTTTCAGAGTCTTCCCATGATCCTTCGGGGAAGCTGCCAGTTGAGAGAGCCAAAGCTCAGCTGGAACGCCACACTCGATACTGGCCAATGATCATCTCCCAGACCACCATCTTCAACATGCAGGCTGTAAGCAGCAGGCAGAGACACTAGTTTACTTCTGACAAAACCTTCAGTCACACAAGTGAAGTTTCCGTCAAGCTCCAAAATATTCGTCTTCTTTACACAGAAAGAATAATCTGCCGTTTTGTTGTTGGCCGCATCCTCGTCATCCTTCAATTCCTCTGTGTGTGTGTGTCTTCCTGTTTTCCTCCTCCAGGTGGTTCCTTTAGCTAACCTGATTGTGAAAGAGACTTTATCTGAGGAGGACGTTCTGACCTGCCAGAAGACAGTTTACAACCTGGTAGACATGGAGAGGAAAAATGACCCGCTCCCCATTTCCACCGTGGGATCCCGAGGGAAAGGCCCAAAGAGGTTTCTGTCCAAAACAAATCTGCATCACAGTTCATGGAAACAAACAGCAGAGTCACTAATGTTTCTACGTTGTTGTTCTCTCCAGAGATGAACAGTATCGTATAATGTGGAACGAGCTGGAGACATTAGTGAAGACTCACGCCGGGGCCACCGACAGACACCAAGCGGTACTGGACTGCATCATCGCCTGCCGCAGCAAACCTCCCGAGGAGGAGGAGAGGAAGAAGAGAGGGAGGAAGAGGGAGGAGAGGGAAGACAGGGGGGACAAAAACGGCAGCAAGGACGCAGACGACAAAAGCTGGCAGGAGTCGGAGAGGTCAGTGGTGCTCGAATGTCTATACGTAAAACAGGAATGTTTAACATGGTTTTTGGACGTGATGTGTCACTTAAACCTGAGCAAATAGGCTTGATTTCTTTCAAAAACATGGGAAGAAGACAATGAGCAACTCATGAAGAAATAACCAAAAAAAATTACCAATCAATTAGTAAAAAAATACAAGAAAATTACCTCGAACTTTACAATTAATTCTGTAAAATAGTGTAAAATATAAAAGTATAATTGTTATAAATAAAGATTTACATATTTTTTTCCCTAGCTTTAAAAAACAAAAACAAATTGAAATGTACTAATTTACTTCAACTTACTAAACAGTAACTTTTTACCATGTTTTCAAAAGAAAACAAGCCAATTTGCTCAAGGTTCAAAGGTTTGAATACTTGTGAAGGCGTCTGACACAGCACAAGAAAAGTGAAGGGAGCGTCAATTCAGGTTTCAAAGACTGAAACTTCCTTTTCCCTTCATGCTCCTTCATGTCTTTTTGTTGTTAACCTAAAGACTGAAGGTTCTGCTGGATAAAGAAGAGCCGGAGTCGGAGGTGATCAAAGATTCCCCGGACTCTCCAGAGCCGCTCAATAAGAAGCCGCGGCTGTGCACGGAGGAGGTTCAGCCTCCAGAGAGAGTAAAAGGTACCAACTGCACACAGAACATTCAGCAATGCTGCCCCCATGCATATCTAAACAAAACTGGCATTTTTTATGTTTTTCCATATAACTTTTGCCCAGAGGAGATAACTATATATATACATATATATACATATATGTATATATATGTATATATATGTTTAGGTTCAGGATCCTTAAAAAAATCTTAAAAGGCATTGAATTCATAAATCTAAAAATAAGGCCTTAATTGGTATTAAATGGACTTAAATTAATATTTCAAAAGTCTTCAAAATGCTCAGACATGGAAAGTAGTTTTTTATGAATTGTTTTTTTCTGACATTGCATTTTAAAATCTAAAAATATTTGGTAACATCTATTTTTTTTGGTTGAGTAATTTAATAAATTCCTTTTCTTAAAGTTGTCACGATGTGAGTACAAGCAGTTGAATCTCGCATGCAGATTGAGAAACACAAAATCGCCCAGAAAACCGGCCAGAAATAGTTTCCCACTTCTGTTGGTAAACCAGAGAAATACTTTAAAGAACACATTCATTGTCTTCAAGTGTTCCACTTTATCATTTGACATATATAATTTAACTTTTTCTCATTTTTTATGTTACAATAAACATTTCTTCTTCTTCAGTTTTGGTTATTATAAATTTGGGGTTAAACTTAAATCTGAGTGGCATTAAAAAGTCTTAAATCCATCTTGCCTTTAGCTGCAGGAACCCTGATATTACCAAAGAGTTGGGCTGCCAGGTTAAAGGTAAAGGATGTGGGCTTACCTGTTTCTTTGCTGTCCCAGCACTCTCAGACGTCCGTCACTCGGTCAGCTCACTCTCCGCGGTCAGACACTGCTTCGCGTTTGTCCTCTATTGACATGAAACATGTGAACAATAACTTTAAACAATAACTTGGTCGGTAAAAAGAGGAAACTCAACCATCTGTTGTCCTCAGGGCACTCAGAAACGTCTCTCATCCACTGCCCTTCTCACCTGGTCCCAATCATCTCACTTAATTACTACTACCTAACACAGGCTCTATGCCAGGTAAGCCCCACCCTCCCAGCCTCACAGCCATGCAGGGCTGTTAATAGCAACAGTGTGCCAAGACAGTATAATTAAATACAAGCAAATTTACCTCACGTTGCCTTTTAGTTAATTTTGGTTTAACATTTACAATGTGCACTTTGATGGGTGCTCTTATTGTGTGACGTCAGGCATGAAGTTGGGGTTGATGGATTTGCTTCATGTTTGCATTTTCCTATGACTTCAGAGAGGGGATCACAATGATAAGAAACAAGATAAGAAAAACAAAGTAAAAAAGTTAAACTTAAAAAAAACGAACTTTTTACTCATTTACTCATACGGCCAAAACAAAACAGCAGCTGTTGAGTCGTGGATCGAACAGCATATGAAATAGTTCAAAAGACTTTTGTACACTTTCATCAGCTCGTCATTGAATGTTAATAATATCAGGAGGTCTGGAGGATGAGGTAATTTGTAACAACGATGGCTGTGCCGCAGGTCCTGTCTCCCTCCTCTCCATGTGGAGCAATCGCATCTCTGTGGCCAACTCCAGGAAGCACCAAGAGTTTATTGGGAGAATGAGCTCCGTCAACAACAAGTTTGAGCTGTACCAGCAACTCAAAGACGAGAATGGGTGCGTGTGAAATATCGGTCATCAGTCAGTGAATGAGCATCACATTCCTCTCACACTGAATGTGTCCAAATTGTTTCCCATGTCTTAATAACATTTGGCCTTTTTCTCTTTGACAGGATGGATGTTCATGAAAATGGCAAGGCCACCAGATGATGTTTCCATGGAACCACTGCTTCACCCTCACCAAGGTTGAGATTTTGGACCACAGTGTTTTTTCTCACTTGGGTGTCATCTTAACCCCCCCCCCTCCTCCCGCCAAACCAAGGACATCAAATAAAATAGACAGTGAACTCTAAAGGAGGAATTTATACGTTTTTTTTACTCATTGTTTTGTAGATAAGCTGTGTAACAAAATAAAAGCTGTCAATAGAGAATTTTGTGGTTGTATATGGAAGTGATGAATTTTGATGTCTGATTAACTTGCAGTTGGACCACAAAGGGTTTCAAAGTTAAAGGTATACTATGCAGGATTGCCACTTACTGTTTATAACACCAGTGAAACCCAAGAGTCACTATGATTTGGTGTCACGCCTCACTATTCTTGCATTTTTTGTAAACTGTGTTTATTGGATGCGTGCTTCCTACAGTCTAGCAGCTGCTCAATGCCTTTTAAAAAAGAGTGGGGGTACGCGCCCGTCAATATCCAGAATACAGAAAATAGGAAAACAGAGGCAGAGGGCAGTCTCTGGAAAAATACACAACCCCACCCTTCTAATGGGTCATAAATGATGATTGAAAGGGATTATTTCTGTCTAATTTTTCCATTACCTTCAAACCAATCTGCTAACGTTTTACAGGGTTAAATAGCTTGTGAAAGGCGTCTCAACACAGCCCAAGAAAACTGATGTTGAACCGTGTTTTAAAGGGTTAAGAGTCATGATCCTGAACATGTTTTCCCTCTGTGGGGCTGTAACTTTGAGGTTCACTTAACACATGATGTATGTTTTTGATATTAGATTCTTGAAAAGGGAGGACGAGGCTGTAAGGCCCTGTCAGCTGTTTTAGTTCCTCGCTCTTGTGTCGATGGGGGTTGCCCCTCATCGTCTTGTGAAAGGCTAATCCACAGTCTCAGCGGTGGTGGAGGCAGTTCAGGTTGGAATAGCGGAGGCCGTCTCGGTCTTATGGCTCTCAGATTGCTGCTGTGAAGTGACAGCACCCTGCTCGCAGGCCAAATAGCGACAGTTCTTGATCTGCTGTGACCTCTGCAGAAATAAAGAACTACAGCAATGAGGAGGACGATCAGGATGAGAAGGCAGACGACGAGGAGGGCTGTAAACATGCCGGCCATCCACTCATAGTCGGTGATCTGTTGCGAGGAGGTGGTGATGGCTGGAGATTTAGAGACACAGGTATTGGAGGTGGGACTGAGGGAAGTGTTGGTGCCTAAATTTGGAGTTGGGGTTGTGTGGACAGCAGGAGAAGATCCATCAAATGCGGGGGTAGAAGTAGTGGAGAAACAGTCTCGTCTGAAGCTCACCGGTCCAACTTTAGTGATGGGGAACTCTGGCAGCATTACCTCCCTGAAGGCAGGGCTGACTGATCCATCTGCAGCTGTCATCGCCTGCCACATGCTCTGAATCTGATCAACACGGCAGCGTTTAACTCTAGTATGTCCTGCCCCGCACAAGCTGTAGTTGTACCAGGACACCACAGTGGACCCGGGCCTCATGGAAACAACAGATAGGTGGCGGCTGCTGGAGCTGTTAAAGAAGCGGGACAGTTTTCTCAGCAGCAGTTCCACCCTGCGGCGCTGACGGAGAACCGAGTGCAGGCTGCGTTGAGCTGTCAGGGTGAAGATGTGACAGGGGTCTGCAGCACTACGACGGAGATCAAGGGTCAGAGGCAGCCATGTGCTCAGGCCCTGTCTGTCCTGAGCTGCCAGGAGGAGGTGCTGAGGAGCAAACTGCAGGTCCACCTCCAGAGGGACACCGTGAAGCTCCAGACCATCCAGTGACAGCCAGGTGCCAACACTGACGGGAGGCCCGTCAATCAACCTGATCTCCAGGGAAAGAGTGTGTGCATCACCGTCTTCTGGGTCTATGAAGGTTTTGGGTGGGATTGAGAAGTGGAAGGGGAAGCCAACAGTGGCTGTTAGTGCTGGAATAGACTGCATCACTTTGGGTGGAAGATTCAAGGTGCCTGAAACATAAAATAAATCAATAAAGTATGGCACAGAAATATTGAATATACATGTCTGTGAACAAACAAATATGTAAATAATGTTTTATTATTATCATTATTAATTTATTTGTATTTCTTTTTTAGATGAATTTGTACATGTAGAAATTAAATGTTCATTTGCGAAAGCAAATTCAATGTGAAATGTAGAAGAAACCTTGCAGAGTTTTAGACCAATAGTATTTATTTCATTAATTATGTAAATTTTTTTTTAAATTAAATTTAATTGAACATAATTCATTAATTTGACTTAATTATATTTTTGGGGAAAAAAAACAGTAGTCCCATTTGACCAAAGATTAAATATTACACAACAAAAAGCTTGTTCAGAAAGAGAAAAAAAATCCTGATTTTGACTATTGATTAAATATGTTTTTAAATTTTCTATGTTGTACTGTTAAATATTAGTCCCAAATCATGTCTGTACCAGATTTCAAAACTTACATCCAATTACAACAAATTTGTTGCATTTTTCTTATCATACTAAATATAGTCTTTTAGGAATAAGTGGGTTAATGTATTTCTGAATATATGTATCCACATAAAGTTCCTTGCTCCGTGGTAACAGTGCCGTTGATGGTACTCACTTGAGATGGATGCTGAGGAAAATGTTGAATGGACTGAGCTCTCTCTTCTACATGAGGAAAAGCCTCCAGCCTGTGACGATGGTAAAAATGCAGTTGACGTGCCATAAAGTTGACTCAAGTACGTGCTCCGAATCATCCATGTGAGACGTCCTTTTGTGATTGGTTCACAGCTGTCTGTAGCAGATGATTGCCGAATGAGGGCAAATGTGTCCAGTGCATATGATGTGTATATGATCACCGAGAATCCCTCCAGAGCAGGAAGAGTGAGTGAAATGTCCATTTGTGTAGTAGCTGTTGTGTGGTCTATTTCCATGGTGGCATACAGGTGCGTCATTGACACCAACAACAAAGACATAAATTCACTGCTTGCTAGTTCACTTAAAACTGAGGGAAAGGGATGCATTGACAGGTATTTCCTGGATGTCTGGGTTGAAAAGAAATATCCACCTGAATCAAACATAAAGAACTGTGACAAAAAAGCAGTCTTATCTTGTGAATCCAGAACATGCTTCTCTGTGTTCTCTATATTGGTACTTTTGATTTGTGCGGTACATCCACTAACATGATCCTGCGTCACAGACTGGCCACATAACGGGAATGAAGGATCAAGACTGTGCATCTGATGAATGAAGGATGTAGCGTACAGCTCCTGAACAGTAGAGGGAGCAGTTGGATCAGACACTGGTTGAGTGTGCTGAGATGCTGAAAGAGGAAGTGGAAAGGTCACACTTGGTCCTGCTGCTGTGTTTAAATTCATGGCTGTAGATGTTCCAGTGACTACGGACATGGGGTGAAACGAATCAATTTGCAGAGACTCCCCAAGCTGCAGTGTTTGGAGTGCTTGTTGCACACTCTCATGGGCTGAATCAGATGGCTGTTCTTGAAAGGGCTCGTACTTGAATGTAGATAATGCGACAGAATGGATTTTAGTTAAAGAACGGCTCATTTGAAGAGATGTTGGTTGCAGGGACATGAATGAAATGTCTGAGTGTAACAAATATAGTCCTGTGTCTGATATCAACGTTAAGTTCGATACATCTGGGCGTTCAATATTATCTTGCAAAGAGGAGACGGCAAAATCAGGTAGCAAAGATTTGGAGAATGTTAGCAGAAGTGGCATCATGAATGACGATGCCAGTTTTACAGACTCTCCTGTAAATACTGGATTTGTAATACTGGGTATCTCACGTTGTTCACTAAAAAAGCTGAGCTCTGAAGGTAAAGCTGGAGTAAACGTCGCCACTGAGGACTCAAACAAGGTCGTCGAGAGCGAAGACTCCAATTCAGTTTGTCCAGACAGTGTCAGCTGACCCGGTAATGTGGTCGCTGATGCACCCTGAGTTGTTACATTCAGCTTAGACTTTAGATCCTGATTCAGAACTGAAGACAGATGTTTGACTGCATAGGAGTGCTGAGTAATTGAAATTCGTTCTGTCATTAAATTTGAGGGTGGTGACACATCGGGAAACAGCCAAGTAGACGATGTTTTGTTCGATGGTGGCAGTGAGTGTTGCCTCTTTGATGTGGAGTTCAGTAGTGGCACATGCATGTCATTCTCTGTTGGAGGTGGATGAGAAGCAGATGGAAGATTATAAAGTGTGTCAGTGTGGTCCTTAATAGGTCCTGGATTATAAATTATGTGACCTGTGAAAAAGAAAACGCAACAGTTCAGCACAATATAAAAAAGTACCAGTCTCCAAAAATGCTATAAAAATTCAGTTTAAACACAGCTATCAATTTTGTTTGCCTTTTTTCCCCACCTACATGCATAAAAGATATGTAGGCACAAAAACCACATGCATTCCTTTTCCTGCACATAAACTGGTATTTATAAAGGAGGAATGTGTGCACCTCACGCATCCTTCAGACTGGGCATACACAGAGTTTTATCTAAGACAGCTGCAGGTGATATCGTGAGAAGCTGATTAAATTTAAGTTGAGAGACAGAAAAAAATGTTTTTAGGCTGTTTGAAGTTTCACTCATTGTGTTATTATTTGGCTTTTGGTAAAATGTCAATCAATTACGCAATCATAAAGTCAGTCTAAAATTATCTGAGAGATGAACTCATCATGATTTAAATTTACATTAATCTCCCTGTTAGTGATAGTTTAATGTTATCCTGTGGAGCATTTTGTAAAGTCAGTTCCACAGGAGTGTTATGAATGAATAATTGGTCATCTTTATGACGTTTAATAACAGTGATTAAGTGGTGCTGCTTTGGCAACACAGGCAAAACTCTTCTTGATGTTTTTTTTTTCCCCTCTGCAGCAATTTGTGGAGTTTGAGTTGTGGGCTGGATAACTGAATTTTTAAAAAAAATCACATTAATTGCTGGCTGACATTCCTGTTTTTAAGAGACTGTACAACGCTGAGTTTTAAAGCTAAAGTAATGATACTTGAGGAATCCAGGAATATCACAGCTTCTCAGGAATGGGGCTGAATAATGCTCTGAATTTTGGCTAAAATTTGGCGATGGAAAAACAGCATGTTTATTTCCTTTGACGTCTGACCTCCAGGTATCTAAATGAAAGTGGGTTTATACTAGTCTCATGCAGTTTTTTTCTGTCATTTGATTCCTCATCAAGTCAATCTAGTAAGAATTGCTTTATCTTGTCAATATGGACTTCATAAGTGTTTTGTAATGCAAACTAATTTATTTGACAACATGCAATTAACCACCATTAACTACTGAAATTCTGTGATTTAGGATGATTAAAAAAACCTAATCAGCGCTAAAATAAACGTGTGGAAAATCCTTGGTCTGTGTCGACATGATGAGTAGTTACATTTCTGGGGAGGTGCATGTCACGCTATAGTGTAGGTCTGACTGTTGTGCATGTGGGATGTGCATTTTGTTTCTGCTGTCTCCATGTGTCCAAAATACAAGTTAATGGGTTTACTTTTGTGTGTTTGTTTTTTTAAATCCACTTGATTTTTAATTCATGATGTATTTCCTCTGAATCTCAACATAATATCCAGCTCTAACATGGTCATTTGTTTTCCATGTCATTCATGCTTCTCATATTTCCTGCACTACATTAGCCCATATGTTCTTCCATTCACTGACTGCCATTCAGCGGTGGGCCTCTTTTTCAAACAGGGTCAAGTCTTTATAGTGTATGACTGGAATGACGAGGCACCCACAACAATCCCATACAGTCATATAGAAGTGAACAGCAGCAGACTTACCCAGTGAGCTCACTGTGGACTGGCTCTCTGAGTCAGTGAGGCCGGCTCTATAAGACCCAGTCCAGAGGGGGGTTTCCTTCTGGTGGGGTCGGAGGGTCAGACCAGTGGTGAGTGATTTTCTGTCTGCTGCCTCGTGTGTCAGAGTGGAAGTGACACCGTAAGAGGCTGAGGTCAGAGGCACTGCGGGGTAAACACTGTGCAGTGCGGATGATGCTAACAGTGTTGAGAGAGTGGTGCCAGCTGCAACAAAAGTTCTGACTGTGGACATATACTCAGGCAAAAAGGGTAAAAGAAATGTGAAACTTCCAGAGATACTTCGTGATGTAACTTCTGATATTTTCTCACGCCAGCCAGTCACTTCTAAAAGAGGTTTTGTCCTTGAGGCAGCTTGATTGATAGCTTTATGTTGCTCCTGCTTTGGAGAATTGCAGCCAAAGTCCACACATACAGATGTGTGCAAACTTGTCAAAATAATTTTTCCAGTGAACACTTGATGCTCCAAGACAGCATTGACCTGTTCGCTGTATGGGTACAAGGTGGTCTGCCCTATGGAGAAAAGCGAACTGGGGGACAGCTGTAATTGTTGCATGTAATGATTCGTACCTTCAGTTGCATCCTCTGTGTGTGTCGGCGCCGGCCTTGTCTCTATCTGGTTAACAAGCATCAAGACGCTCAGCAAGCTTGGTTCGGGCTTGGTCGAAGGCAGGGAACGTATGTGTGAACGCTCTGGTTTCAAAGTCTGATGGACTTGAGTTGGAGGAGGGACTATCATATTTGGAGTAGGTGTGAATTTTAGCCTCTGCAAGTCTCTGTTATGTCGGTCCCTTCTGGTTCCACAAAGCACCTTCCATCCCACAACAGGAGCTTCCAGCAACCTGGCCAACCCTCCTGTCCTCACACTGTAGTCCAGCACCGTGGCTAAATCAGATTGTCGTCCTTCTCTTTGACAACCAACAGGCCACAGAAGCTCTGCAACATCTCCTGGAGCATCTTGTTTCCCACCTTGCTGACAAACTCTGAGCTTCTCTTGTTGTTCTATGATCGATTTTCTTCTTGAAAACAGGTAGACAAAGCCCAGTGGCAGGTGCAGGTAGTCAGCAGTGATGCTGACCAAACGGATACGCTGGCTGGCATCAAGAGTTGTGGGGTTCAACTGAAGTAGAAGGTTAGCCCAGATGGTCATCTCCCCCTCAGAGCAGGACAAAGTATCTCTGTAAGACACAGAGACGAAGCAAAATCTGATTTTCATTCTTTTTAAAGGATAAATGTTGAATGTAGAAGAGGAGAGCTGTTTATGTAGGATTTGCAAAAGTTCACAATAGAACAATATGTTCAATGTACAGAGAAAACAGGCTGAGATGTGCATTAATATATCGCATATGAACAGTGTCATTGGCAGTGGGGGTCCTGGGGCTTTGTTGATAAGGCCCCCTGCCATCAGGATAGAAACTGTTTTTGTGGTGTGAGTTTTTGGTCCTGATGAACTGCAGCCTTCTGCCAGAGGGGAGTGAGTTAATGTCTGGGGTGGGAGGGTTTCCTGCCTGCCTCAGGGTCAAGGAGGGATGTAAATTTTAAGCCAATCACCCTCTCAGCAGAGCAAATGATAGGCTGCAGTCTGCCCTGGTCCTTGGCTGTGGAAGCAGCGTACTAGATGGTAATGGAGGAGCATAGACTGTACAAATAATGGACGTAGCTACCGCAGTGTCACCCATTGGTTTGTGGACTCCTGTTTTGAGGCTTCAGTTCAGAAATTTGGTAGTTGCTGTCTTGAGTTTTTGGAGCCAGAAGGGACCAGATATGGAGGACACAGCCTTTGACTCAGAGCGACCCATCTTTAGATACCATAATCACCTGTGCAAGTACTTGGGGTACTCAAAATACAAAACACTTACCTTGCTTGGTCCTTGTCAGTCACTGTTGGGTTTAGGATGTGCAGGGTGAAGTAGGCAGCACACTGCTCTCCACTAACAGACACTTTAAGGTGGTATGTCCCACAGTCATCAGTCAGAGCCAGGCCCTCTAGACTGCTACTCTGTTGTCTAAACACCATCCAGTGAGGCAAAGTCCTGTTTCCATAAGCCTGCGATAGCTGTGGGGAGAAGTAAAACATATATTAGTTGTTACACAGATACACAGTTGATACACAGAAACAACATTGGAGCCACTTACGGCTGTCAAATAAATATTCAGTTAACATGTAACAGCTCTGGTGGACATTTCTGCAGTCAGCAGGCCAGTGACACACTCTCTCAAAACCTGCAACATCTGTGGCATTGTGTGTGATAAAACTTCACATTTTAGAGTTGCCTTTAATGGTGACCCTCCCAAGCCACACCTGTATAGTAATGATGCTGTTTAATCAGCGACTGATTAGTCACAGCTGTCAGATAGATGGATTAAAGTGCTTACTAATATGGATTTTAACAAATTTGCAACCAAAATGATAAAAAAGTCCTAGATCTTTGACTAAACCATCCCAAAAATGGCCCCAAACACCATGTCTCAAGAAAAACAAATTATACCAATACAGTCTGTATATCTTATAATGGAAGTCAAAAACTAAGCCCGCAGGCGGCTTTACAGTGAGTTTATGACCTGGGTTTCTGCATCCTGGGCACATTTTTCCAAGTTCAAAGCATAACAATATTACATTAAAAAATGAGGTGAACCACATAATATGCCCACTAATTAAAGATATTCCAAATATGACAATGTAATTCATAATAAGCCATCCATCCACTGTCCCCCCGCCAACCCATGGGGACCTCCGTACTTATTATAATAAGTCATGACTGGCAGTGTTTCATCCTGACTGTGGCCTGTCGTCTGTCACGTAGACGTGACAGGTTCCACCCAGCCACGTTCTCAACTGCTGCCGACCTTTTGCGTGTCATGCTGCAGCGGCAAGTGCCTACCATCTGTCTGTCCATCCACATGTAACACTGCAAATGGTTCTGTCCGGCCTTGTTCTCAACTGACGCTGTCCAGAAGCGTACCATGCAGACACGAAAGGTGTTTTAGGTAGCATTTATTCATAATGTTTGGAGAACAAACCCAACACCTGCAAAATGCCAAAATGCTAACAGCTATACAATGAGAAATTCTAACATCGTTACACATTTAAAATATCCTCAAACCCATTTTGATTCCAACCTAAGTTCATCATCTTTCTGACATAAGAGTCCAACATATTTCTGACATAATGACATCTGGCACCAGCAGTGTTTCTTGGAAGACTTCTCTTTTATTTTTGTTCAATGCTGATCTCACCTGGTGTTGCCGATTATGTCCCAGGGTTGCAGGGATGGGCATCTTAAAAAAGAAATAGGATCCTGCTTCAGATGTGAAGTTGGGAAACCCGCCATCTTCTGCCTTTAAAGGACAATGTTGCATTAAACTTTGATTGTGCTTCACGTTCTCCAGCAGCAGCAGCAGCAGCAACAGTTTGGGGTAGAAGTCCCAGGTTTTACACGACAGGGTGATCTTCATGTAAAATGGTCCAGGGTGCCTAACTGGGAGGTCATCCATGTTTTGTTGCTACAAAACTTAAATGAAGTTAGTGCTTAAACTATAGCACTCTGTTTTTTTCTGTCCCATCATTTACCTTTTTTTGGCTTGGAATCTTACCAGATATCCAGTCCATGCATTTTTCTGGCTACGAAAAGCAATCATTTTCACTGAGTCCACTTAAATGTTGCTCAGGAAAATGTGCCTCCTTCTGTCCAGCCTTTTTCATCAGTCATGTGTGTGTCCTTTCTTCCCATGACACTGTGCTGTGCACAGAGGAAAGCACCCAGAAGTCCCATGATGTTTCTGCTGTCCGCTTAAATCACCTGTCAGGTTAAAGGAGATGAAAATTCCAGGAGACTGCACGTAACAGTGCAGCAATGTTTCATCTGCACATAAACAATGAAGCAGCGTCATCAAACAGTGTTTGTTTACAGCAGAACCTGATCCTCAAAGTCACTTTTTGTTGCTCGAGGTCTAGTTACAAGTCAGTAGTGGTTACTAGGAAACCCGCAAAGCTACCGGAGAGTCTTCCAGTGACTTTTGTGACTGAAGATCACAGATGGCTGATCTCACTTTAGCCTCTCGGTGCCTCAGAAAGTGCAGAGAATTTAGAGTTTGTGTCAGGACATGTTAGGAATGACAGACTTATAATGAGTGTAATCATAATTAGTTATGTTTTGTTTAAATTGTGTGCATGTAAGTGATGTCTTTGAACGTTGTGCACCTCACCTCACCTTTGAGAACTAGGCTTCACATCTCAAATATTTCTCTACAACATTGAACATTCATGACTAAATAAGCAAGTTAAACCTCTGCAACCAAGCTAGCAAAACTTAATTATAGAGCACTTTTCATAGACAGTGGTTACAATGCTTCACAGTCAAAGAAATAAAGTCTAATAAATAAAAAAAAATAAGACATCTGTCAAAAATATACAAAGGGAACAGACATAAGGTCACTCTTTGAAACCTGGAACGACATCAGATTTCTAGTGCTGCATTCAGACACCCTTCACAGGAATTTAAACCCCAAATACCTGGTTTGATTTCTTTTGAAAAAATAGCTAACAAGGCAATGAGCAACTTGACAAGAGATGTCTAACAAATTGCAAGAATATAGGAAAAGGTGACAGAAAATGAAAATGGCATAAAAATATGTTTAAAAAAAGAGAGAGAAATTATTATACATTTATAATTATTTAAAAATAGGAATAAAATGTCCAGAAAACTATACTTAATATTATATTGTTATTAACTTTTTTTAAAGATCAAAATAATTACCTTTGTCTATTTAAAAAATGTATTTACTTTTGCAAAATGTCAGGCAATTTAATTGTAATTCTTAACTTGTAACTTCTTTCCCTGTTTTTGATAGAAATCAAGCCAAAATGCCCAGGTCTCAAAGGGTTAACTTGAACATAAAATACCACAAGCAATATATAAATACCCGTTCAAGCAGATGGTTTTTAGCTGCTCTTTAAAAGTCCACAGAGACCAAAAGCTTATAGGCCGACTGTTTTAAAGCTTAGGGACTGAAAACCAGAGGTTGGACTCGAGTCAGATTTGAGTCACAAAAGTAGCACCTGCAGAGATATGACATCAACTTATATTCAGTTATATGTGTGTTTGTTGGGCGGATAAGACTTCATAGGATTGCAGGGAGGGATTTAAATGTATTTTAAAGACAGATAGAATTAGTTATTAATGTCATCTTGATAACCAGGAGAAGTGTCTCACAGATTGTAGTGCATCTGGTTCACAGAGCTGAACTTTTACATGTTATGAATGACTCCACCATGTCTTCTTTATAGGAAATAGTTGTTTGCTGCTTCATTAATGCTCTGAGTGTTGCCTACAGAACCTTTAATGAAGGACGTTCAGACTAATACTCTCATGACAATGAACCCAGTGAGACGAAGACTCAGCAGGTGTATTCATCTAGAAAATTTATGGCAGATATACATTTTCTGGTTTCACACTTCTTGGATAATATAGTTAGTTAGTATAGTTATATTTTCAAAATGTTCAGTATTGTTAAATGTTCAGTTTGTTTTACTAATAAAAATATACTGTGCTCATGCATAATGGTTACAAAATTCCACCGTCTAAATTCACAAAGCATCTGACCAGTTTAAGCTGGTTAAAGTTCCTCCTTTCCATATTTAATGCTTGGTATTTTCAGTAATGAATGTACTGAATAGTCAACTTGCATTATCTGGCATTTAGCAACCTGTGGGAAGTAAACTGTTTTGATCAGGTGGTATGTGTAGAAATAATATTGACACAGTGTTGCCACAAATTGTCACGTACACTGTATTCCACCCTTTTGACTTCAGTTTTCCTCCTGCGGTTATTTTTGGCTTCACTTGGGTAACTCTACCACGGTTCGGCCAGCCTGGGTTATACAGAAAGGACTGGATTCAAGAGTTTAACTCAATACTCAAGCAGTGAAAAAATAATTGGCAACTATTTTGAAAATCATTTGACTCCTTTTTTCACCAAAAATCCCAACAATTGGTTACAGCGTCTTGAAAGTGAGTATTTACCCTTTTCCTTATAATATTAAACAGAATATGTTTAGGTTTAAATATTTCACTTTGAGAGATCATAATCTGCTTTTTTTGTTCGTTTGCAAGTTTTGATGAATTGATTAGTAAATGAATATTTACCATCCAGTGCCACATTTCCACTGCATGATCGGCACAGCTCTACTTAGCTCGACTAACTATTTTTTGTGTTCCATCAGTAAAAGTTGTGAATAGTATCTGGTACTTTTTTTGTATTACCTCTGTTGAGATTTTAAACAAGCTGAGCTAAGAAGGTGACTTTTAAAAAGCAAAGATTCTTTCAATAGAAACCACTATTTTTTTTTTCAGAGCCAAGACATGCTGTGGAAAACAGTTTGTGTCCTTAAACTTTTACGACATCGCCCATATTATCAGTATAACCACATACTATGAAACTAGCACAAAGCAGTTTTCATGAGCTGCAAATCCTATAAACACATAATGCAAATTTGTTAAGTGATGTAAACCCTAGATGTCAAGTGAAATGTATACTTATATATATATGACAATACTTTCTGGCTGCAAGCAAAGATTGCTCAAGGTACAGCGTTTGATAAAATGGGATACTAATTTTTGTTTGTCGTTCCACACAGACACTGAGGATGGCGCTAAATTGGCCAGGACTGCTGTCCATGGGATTGTTTTACATGATCGTACTGGGCACAGGTATCTGGGCATCCAGGAAGTCCAAACGTGAAGAGAAAAAGTGCACCGGGAACCGTAGTGAAGTGACAATGGTTGGAGGGCGGAACCTTAACATCTGTGTCAGCATCTTTACTATGACAGGTAAAAAATTACAACAAAATATCACAGAGTAACAATCAATCATTGGTGCCTAAAATGTTTATACCAGCATTTAATTCAAGGGCATTTCCTTTAAATTGTCTGACTATAAAGTGAGGAATCTGTGTGTACGTGGGAGTGTGTGTGTGTGTGTGTCCTTTGCATATCTTGACAGCTGTACCCCCAATGAACTTCACAGTTGGTGTGTCTATTGTTGGGGAGCCAAGGACCTGTAGCATCAAATTGGGTGTGATTTGAACGCTTTCAATTCAATTATAATGCTAAATGAATAACAATGCATTTTTTAAAACTTATATTTTGTAAGTAAAATCTGAGTCAAGCAAATGTTGTCATACAATGTTTTTTCTTTACAAATGTCCTGAGTAAGTAAGAAGTATACTGCTGAGTTGCATATTTTTTAAGTGCTTTGCAGACTTTTGTGAGTAATTTTGGGGTATAATGAGTTTGAATAGTAACATAATTTAATACTTATCATATTTAAACATAAGAATAAATCCTTGACTGTATGGAGCCCAGGTGTGTTGCTCAAGACCCGAGGAAGTTCTGTGTCAATTGTGAAGTTTGTATGAGTGGTTCTTGAGAGCGCTGCAAGCAGCAATATTTTTTATAATTGTTTTTATTTTTATAATTGTTGCAGCAGCAACAAAACAATTTCCCTCACGGGATTAATAAAATATTTCTTTTCTATACTAACACCACAGGCTGAGCAATCAGCTCATCCTCAACAAGCATGTTTTGAATAGACAGTGCACTAGTACATTTAATACGATCAATTTACAATAGGTGGACCTAGTTTTATTCCATTTCTTTCTCATTGCTTGTATTTGTCCTGATGTTTTGCAGCCACATGGGTGGGAGGAGGCTATATTTTGGGTAATGCTGAAATGGTTTACAATCCAACAAAGGGCTTGGTGTGGGCCACTGGAACCATTGCCTTCGTCATAAACATGATTTTAGGTGAGTGCAGTCAAATACGGCTGCTGAGATGCAACACAGTGAAACCTTACACTGCTCAATAATCATTAGACAGAAATAATTATTTGACAAAAATATTACAATTCAATTATTTTCCACTTCTATACATTCACTGACGAAAAAAGAAGGACATTACTGGTAACGGATATGTCAGAGTGATAATTTGTTAAAAATTAAGTAAATGTTCAAAGTTTTTTTTCTGTTTGTGTAACTACAGGTGCACTCTTCCTTGTCAAACCTATTCGCTCTAAGAACTATGTCACGCTCATGGACCCATTTCAGAAAAAATATGGCAACACTGTGGCTGCCGTTCTTTTCATTCCCGCTCTCGTAGGTGATATCTTGTGGATAGCATGTGTTCTTGGTTCACTGGGTGAGTCAGAAACAACAAATTCCTTGAGAAATCAACCAGTAAATCTCAAGTGTACATTTTGTTTTTACATCACAATTATACACTGATAAAATGTTTGCTTCTGTGTAAATAGTATTTTACCATTTGCAGTACCACTGCAGAGGACAGATGAAATACACGAAAGAAATACACAGAAAAACTACAATTACAGTCTTGTGTTTCTATGCCTCTGCAAACATGTCAAGTTGTGGTTGCAGTGTGTGAAAACACGGATGCTTCACAATCATCTTCCCCCCACCAGAACGAAAGATCTATACAATCAGCACAGTTTCAAGGTGAACATCCAAGATTAGTGTCACCATTTCAGGATGGCATTGAAAAATGACCAGAAAAGTGTTTTGCAGAACATTATGATCTCACAGTCAAGTTGAATGTTACATAAAACATAAAATGTAGTTACTTCATCAAATTATCCTATGAGATATCTGTGTGCAATGTTTAGACAATTTTTGAATTATTATTTGAATTATTCTTGCGTGACTCATAGTGGACGTTTGTGCCAAATTTGAAGAAATTCTACAAGGCGTTCTTGAGATATCGTGTTCATGAGAATGGGGCAGGCAGACAGCCTATTGCCAGCATAGTGGCGTTAAAAATGATTGCACTGGTGCTAATGGGGAAGAAATATGTCACAGTACCACTGCATATGACTGATGAAATACATTAAAGGAACACAGCAAAATAAATAAACAATGTCACATTTTGAATCAGTTCGGTATTTGAATATGCTTCTTACAGTGGAGCTTTAAGTGCTGTTTACTGGCAACACCACTGTCATGCTTTTGAACTGACCTACAAGGTGCTAAATAATCATTTTAAAACAGTAAAAACTAAATGGCATCAATTTTAGTTTGTTGCTTTAGCACCTGATTTAATTTTTTGCGAAAGCTGTGTCTGCCATTTTTTGAAAATATGCTTGTGATTACAGGAGGAACGGTAAGCGTAGTCATCGATATGTCCTCGTCTCTGGCTGTGGGCATCTCTGCTGCTGTGGCAATTATTTACACGTTAATGGGAGGACTGTACTCTGTGGCCTATACTGACGTCATCCAGCTCTGCTTTATGTTTGGCGGCTTGGTATGAACATTACATTTTTAAAAAAATTCAAGGCAATTCATACACAATTCTTAAGTCTGGCAGCCAAATTTTAATAATTTATATTTTAAATACAGCTAACCCTACTTATGTTTACATGATACATTGGCAGGTGTACCTCTGTCAATGTGAGTAGTATTTTTATTTATAGAGCTATGTAGGGCCCTTAGAAATCTGTTTTAATTGTTCCATATTCTGTCTATATTGTTTTTTTCTGAATTCTATGTTTTACAATTTAAGCACATTTTTGTCATTAGACAGAGTCTAACCATGTGGTGGATGAATCAAATTTCAACAATTCAGTCAGATAATATTCCAAATTTAATGAATATAAATTAACTTGATGTAAAACAACATTACACTTTGTTGTATTCTTTTCAATAATTTTAAAAAGTTCCTCACAAATTAGTGGGATTTCTTCATTTATAAGGGACACAGGTAATGTGTTATACAGTTAATCCAATTAATCTTAATTACATTTATGTATTTACAATCTTATTCTGAAAAGTATTTCATTGCATTTAGTCTACAGGTCAGAATGGGCTTAAAGGTGCATGGGTGCACACGAGCTTTAGCGGCAGCTGCCAGTTTGACCACAGAGATGTGAGTGAGGTCTAGTTTAATGCAGAATTATCAGATGCTGCCTCTGGACGAAAGAGACCTCAATGCCATTCTGAGAGAGTGGAAAACGAAAGCATCATGCCAGTAAATGACACCAAAACAAAGCAGCAATGTTTTTTTCAGTTCATTTAACGTAGGTGCAGTGAAAAAATGCTTATATTGGTAAGAAAACAAATAAATCGCATTCATAATTCAGCGAATTCCACAATATACTGTGTTTTACAGCTGATTCTATTTTAAACAATTCCGTCCATGTTTTCTGCTTCTTGAAAATTATGGGACCCTAGCTATGAAGGACTTCTATACTGTATTTGTAACTCTGTCTCCTGTTGTCCTTCTTGTTTCAGTGGCTCTGTGTACCTTTTATCCTGTCAAGTCCCTCCTCTGCAAACATCACTGTTGCTGCACTAACCAAGCTGCATCAGGAGCCATGGATTGGCAAACTGGAGCTAAAAGATGCCGGACGCTGGGTAGATGACTTATTGCTAATGGTAACGGACACCTGTAACACCCCCCAAACCATATTATATAAAGGCAATGTCACTAAAATCCCCTAAAAATCCTGTATTCATTTCTCTCCAAGGCCATTGGAGGGCTCTGCTACCAGGCTTTCTACCAGAGAGTCCTGTCCACAGCCACTGATGCCCAAGCTAAGATCACCTGCTATGTTGGAGCAGTATTTTGCCCAATCCTTGCCATCCCATCACTCATCATAGGAGCAGTAGCAGCATCTACCAGTACAGTCTTTTTTCATTGTCTTTGCTATTTCTGAGTACACAAATCTGTAGTACTTAAGGTAGAAATCTAGGTTAAAAGGAGCCTATTGTGTTAGAATTGTGCAGTTATTTAAAAAAAATATCGCACAAACCAAGGGTGGACTGGCCACCGGGCAAATCTGCAGTGGGGCAACATGCATTTCAGGGACGACACGACTGTCTCAATCACTTCTTTAAACCCCTCCCCCTTTGGGCTGAATGCCTTTTTTTAATACTACATATGTAACAAAACTAGAATTACCACGTCACGGTTGTAGACCTCCATAAAATCAGTTGAGTTGCATTCAAAGTTTGCACTCATGTTTGTGAAAACATGGATGCTTCACACACATCGATCCATAGCACCGGCACAGTATCAAGGGGGGCACCCGAGGTTAGTGTCACTAATTCAGTATCTGACCAAATATACCCGCTTCTGTTCCTGAATTAGACTTTGAGTAATGGCGAGAAAAGTGTTTTTTGCAAGACATTATGACGCCACAGTGAAGCTGACCTCTGACATTTTCAATATTAAATGCCATCACTTCATCATTATATCCTATTAAACATTTGTGTGAGATTATGTCATAATTAGTGTATGCATTCTTGAATTATGGCTAAAAACACGTTTTGTTAGGTCACAGTGACCTTGACCTTTTACCACCAAACACTAATATGTTCACTCTTTAGTCCAAGTGTAAGTTTGTGCAAAATTTGAGAAAACTCTCCAAAGGCCTTCTTGAGATACTGCATTCATTCTGAATGAGATGGACGCAAGTTACAGTGACCTTCACCTTTGCCCAGTAAAATGTAATTAGTTCATTCTTGAGTCCAAGTGAACATTTGGGCCAAATTTGAGAAAAAAAAATCCCTCAAGGTGTTCTTGAGATACCACATTCATGAGAATAGGACAGAACGATGGTCGGACGGACAACCCCAAAACTTAATGCCTCCGGTGGATAACACAAAACACAAGGGAGGTTCAGAGAGACCTGACCTGGACTATTCAGACCCCTTTTCTACGTCTGCTGTTTTCTACGCATTCTGCAGGTCAGAGGTTTGTTTTAATGACTTGTGCTTGATGTCTGTCAGACTGGAACCAGACCACCTACGGTTCGCCGAGCCCATATGAACAGGGCAAAGCTGGTTTGATCTTGCCAATTGCCCTTCAGCATCTTTGCCCTTTCTACATCTCACTGGTTGGTATAGGAGCTCTTGCTGCTGCTGTGATGTCATCAGCTGACTCTACACTTCTCGCTGCTGCCTCCCAACTGAGCCGAAATATCTTCAAGAACATCATCTATAAAAGGGTAACATCACACATGACAACTGCTCATATATCTTTTTTTTTTTGTGGTGGTGGTAGGGGGGCTAGATTGCATTTTAATACATTATTCCTAGAAACAAATATGCAGCTATTCTAATAATCATTTCAAGAATTCAATCATCAGCATGGTCATGAGTTAGCAGCTCTGTGAGAGTATATTTAGGCACAGCAATGTTCATGTTGGACTGGATGCTAACATGTTGATAATCAGTGTGTGCCATGTTACATTTTTAGTTTAGAATGTTAGCCAATGTTTGCTAATTAGCACAAAACACAACGTGCAGCTGAGGCTGATGGGAATGCCATTTGTTTTGCACACATTTGGTGGCTAAATCTCAAAAATTGTTCTGTTCTCGATTTTAGGATTAGGAAATGTAAATGTTAGAGCTGGACTTCAACAGCAGGGCTGGCTAAATTCAAGGCAAAGCAAAGTCTCTTAATGGGTTTACGCCAGCCACTTCCTGTTTCAAATAAAAGGTCCTCATTTCAAATTAAAACCCCTCTGGCTTGTCCATAGACTGTATATAAAGATGACAACAAGACAGCTCCCCCAAAGTTTAACTATTCAATCTCCATCCCCCCCCGATGTCTGTCTGCAGTATAGGTCATAAAGCCCGCCCCTCTATGTTACTGAATGGACACAGGCCAAACTAAAAACTCAAAGTGAACACCAAATATATTTTTCCCAAAGACGGTTTCTGTGTCTGAGGGTAGTTCTCATCACATGTGTGTGTTTGTTTTTAAGTTTGGTTTTATTGAGTTATTTAATTATATAAAAGGGGGCTTTTCCGCCATGATTGACAGCTGTGACAGCCAATCCATGCGCTCGCATTCAATGGAGCTGTTCGCGATTGGTCATACAGTTGTTTTGTCTAGAACTCGCCCACCACGGATATCACTAATGCACAGCTCTAAATAACATAACCCTTGCAATATGGCAACACCTGTATCTTGGATATTTTAATCTCACCTCAGCATAGTGGGGGTAACTGGGGGCATGTCATGCATCTTCACATACAGACTATGGGCTTGTCATACACAGTCCAGCCATATACTAGGTTTTGACCTTGTCTTGTTAGAGTTAAGTCACTCACAATTTAGAGTAGTATAACCTCAAAAATCAATAGTGTGATCCCGTTTTTTGTTCAATAAAATTAAATTGAATATTTCCTTGATTTCAGGCATCAGAAACATTGATACTTGTGGTGGTTAAAGTGTCAGTGCTCCTGTGTGGAATGATGGGAGCAGGCCTGGCCATGATATCAACTTCCATTTACTTGTTGTGGATCCTCAGCGCAGATGTCTTGTATTCAATGATGACTCCCCAGGTGATATGCATCTTCTACTTGTCTCAGTGGGTGAACCACTATGGGGCCTGCTCTGGCTTTGTGTTGGCAATACTGCTGAGAGTTCTGGTTGGGGAACCCTTACTAGGCCTTCCTGATGTGCTGCCCCTGCCGTGGGACCAGATACAGGAGGACGGTCACCTATACCGCTTGTTTCCTTTTCGTACTGCCATCATGCTCATCACCAGCGGGACTATTTTACTAGTTTCACGCCTTGCTGTGTGGCTGTCTGAGAAGGGGTTGCTGAAAAGAATAAATGATTCTGAAACTGACACGAACACACATTACATGGCACCGGTCCAAACTGATGCGGATGAAAAGGAGACGGAAGGTTGAACAGACACATTTATGCTCTCAGCTACAATCCTTACAGTTTGATTGGTGCGGACCATTTTAAACCACAACCACCACAGCGGGTACTATACACACTTCTGTCAACCAACCAGCCAACCAACCAAACACATATAACTCACCTATTATACCTTATCATAACCCACAGATTACATGAGAAGTACGGCCTCGCAGTTCTATGCCTCTGCCAAACCAGTCAAGTTACTGTTTACATCCTTGCTCTCAAGACTCATATGAATCCAAGACAGCTGACAATGCTTCAAATACTGGTGAAACTGCAAAGAAGCTATAAATTCTAAAACACTGACGCTTCCCACACACATCTTCCTCCCGGCAACACAGAAGATCTTTACAATTACAGTTTCAAGCTGCACACCCAAAAGTATCTGACCAAATGTCTCCCTTTTTGTTCCCGAGATATGATGCTGAATAATGGCAAGAAAAGTTTTTTTGTCATAGTGAGCCTAAAATGAAATGAAAATTAATCAAATTAATAAAATAATTATATCCTATTAAACATTTGTGTGAAATTTTGTCATAGTTAGTACATGAATTCTTGAGTTATGGCAAAAAACATGTTTGTGAAGTTTGGTAAAATTTGTGAACACAAGCATGAGTAGGAATGGGTGAATATGTTTAATGAGTCTGAGATGTCTTCATAACTGTAAGTCAGTTGCCTTCACAAAGTGTGTTCGTATTGACAAATACTGAAATGAAAAATAATGAATAATGAATAATGCAATAATGAAAAAGACAAAACGATAATAAATCTGGGTCAATACATGCTTGCAGATCAGATGGTAATCTTTTAAAGCAGAGTGCTGCATCAACCTGCAAGTTGCTGTGTTTAAATCACGACATATGATTATTTTAAGCTTCTTACATTAAACACCAGCTACTTCTTTCAATTGTGTGTTTCAGCGTGCATTTTAAAAGTGTCTTCTTGCCTGAATATTTTACCACACTTCAAACACTGGAAAGACTTCTTGTTCGAGTGGATCGTCATGTGCTTTTTCTGAGCCCTCAACGTCTGAAAGGATTTCGGGCACAGTAAACACCTGTAAGGAGTCTCTCCAGTATGTTTGCGCATGTGAACCGTCAAATGGCACTTTGCTATGAAACCTTTCCCACAGTGTATGCACGTGTACGGACGCTCGCCCGTGTGATGCCTCGTGTGAAGCTTTAACTCCCCGGACGAGAGAAACGCCTTCCCGCATTCTGTACACAGATAGTTCTTTTCCCCTCTGTGCATTCGCATGTGTCTCACCAGGTGCTGGATTGAAGTCTTCCCACAAATGGGACATTTATAGCGCCGGTCTCCTGTGTGTATGCGAACGTGACAACGGAGGGTATATGAAGATCTGAATCCGCGACCACAGTGTGAACACAAATGTGGTGTCTCGCCCGTGTGAATACGACGGTGTATATCCAGGGTCGCCTTGGAGGAGTACTTTTTCCCACACTTGTCGCATTGGAATGGCAGCGTGTGTGTTTTTCTGTGTTTGTTCAGGGTTGATATATCCTTAAAGATCTTCGCACAATACTCACAAGTGTTTGTTAAGCTCCTCATATCGGGAGTCCGTGTTTCAGTGTTGACTTTCTGAAGGATGTTTGGTGTACTGGGTTCTTCAGACTGAAGTCGGTTTGGCTCCTGAATTCGATGTGCCTGTCTGATATGCAGCAGAAGAGCTGACGCTTGGCTGTCGGAGTAAGGACACAAAGAGCAGGTCTGCAGTTTTAAAGGCGTACGACTGTTTAAATCTGGAAAAAACGAGATGATGAGGAGCTTTAGTTAACTGCTACATAAACAAAACATTTTTTAACATAGAAAAATATTTGGAATGTTTTTGTAAATATTATAGATTTTTCCAAGTACTGTGTCCCTCAATTTCTTTCAATCGATTAATACTACAATTCAAAAATGACAATGGTTAACCATTAATCAGTAAACGTTCGAGAATATTTTTGATCGTTTGAGAATGTTGGTCTACAGGTTAATTTTGCAACTCCTCAGTTAACCCACTGAAACGTTGGAAAATTGGCTTGATTTCTTTCAATATCATGGGAAGAAGGTACTGAGCAACTTAGAAAGAAATTAGCATAAAATAGTAAAAAGTGCAAGAAAATTACCTGAAAATTAGCTAAAAAAACCCAACAAAACAAAGATAAAAAAAACAGATAAAAAACAGGAACGTAACAATAAAAATAAAAAAAAATACAAGGAAATTAACTGAGCTGCTGAAAAAAATCTATGAAAATAATTTTAAATATATAACTCTGAAAATGTTTAAAAATAGGTGTCTAATAAATCTTTAGCTTTTATAAAAAAAATCTTCTAAACCTGCTTATTTCCTGCCATTTCCAGGATTTTTCTTGCCAAGTTGCTCATTTCCTTTTATTTTATGAAATCAAGTCCACTCACTCAGGGTTCAAAGGTTTAAGTAATTAAATGAATAAAATTTCACCACTTCTAAACGGTTAGCTCACACTTAGTTGGCGGAGTGCTGGATGAATGGATGAATGAAAAACCTCTTGTATTTCACTTCATTTGGCTTTTTTTTTGTTTCTTTTCAAACTAATGGTTGTCACTATATTGAAAGCAAAATATACCAAAACTGACAACCCTCATACAGTTATTCAACCAAATAAACAAAGTCATATTAATGTGAAAACTCAGTGAGGAAACAGTTATTTCTCGTGAATGCTACCATACCTGAGCAGTTTGCCGCTGTCAGGTCATTGTTTCGTTCTTCGTTCAACTTCAGGTCTTCGTCGTCTTTGATACAGTCCTGCAAAGCTGATTTTTCCCAAGTTTGTTTTTCCTCGGCCTCTTCATCCTCGCTATAATCAAACCGTTCTTCATCTGCGTCACCTGTAGACAATTCCTGTTGCTCTGAAGCGAGCTGCTTCGAGATTGGATTGTGAGGAAGAGACAGTCTCGGTAAAAACATATTCTGAGTTTGAGAGTGTCCTGTAAGGTGAGAGGAGATAGAAAAACCATTAAAATCTGAGTTAATAGCAAACAAATATAACAGAGGTGTATATTTAGCACAACTCACCTAATATGGGTCTTTTTATGTAACAGGGTATCAGCATACATTAGTAATAAATGTATTTATAATTAAGCCTAATACTCATAAAGTGAACACATACTTATATTCATATTAGTTAGGATACTGTGCTATAGCTAAAGAATACAGCTATAGCAAAAACAGCCAAACCAGCAGTATGAAAGTCAAAGGACTTACCTTTTTTGGGTGCCAGCAAAGCATGCTGTTGTCCACTGTAGAGTCCGGTGCTTTTCAGACCATTTTCTTGACTTACATTTTTCAGCAACCGGTGCCTTAAAATTTGGTCATATTTACCGCGCTCGAGTCTGATGTCAACATTTTATCGCTGTGACATCTCAAACTTGTAAGCAGATGCGTGCTATTAGATTTATGAGATACATTGATGTTTTTGTTTTGTTTTTTTTAAATAGAAAGAGCCCATATTTCTTTTTCACTAGTCATTTGCCCATTAGTCCTTAAAATGTATTAAATAGGATTTGTTGGTTTTGTTTTTTTTTTTTATTGAAGATAGAAAACATGTCTCGTGGCCATCCTGTTTTGCTGTATTTCTGTTACTTTAACACTTTTAACCACAAATTTTAGTAGCGAAAATGCAAACTCAGCCATCATATGTAAAGTTGATGAAAAATCCTAGAAATGTTCACATTTTGAGTCACTGGATGGTTCAGAGCAGCTCGGTTTATTCTGTTTTACCAAAATAAATAAATAAACTGTTCAGGGTGACTTACGTGTGTCTGTGCCTGCTGACTGTTGCTGGTGGAAGTGCAGTAGCACCTTCAGCTGCTCTGGCTCCAAAACGAGCCGTCCACATTCTTCCATGACAGAGGGGGCAGTGCTGAGCCACTCTGCAGTCTGTAAAGTGTGTGCAAAACACATTAGAAACACGATGGGAACTCAGCACAGTTTATACAACATTATCAACCATCCCCTTCATCACTCTTCCCTCATAACAGTTACTTTCACCAAAGCCTGTTGTATAATCAAATGTTACATATATGTATTCAGCAAATTCTCAGATGAAATGATGAATCCCAAAATGTGCTTAGAAAGAACACACATATTTTTTTAATCATCTCATATATAACAAAGTGTTACACTAGAGAATCCAAACCTAAACCAAGGCAACTTGTTAGTCATTTAAAATGTACAGTACCTGTTTAATATCTGGTACAGGCAAAAGATTATCCAGTCTAGAGATGAATTTCCATACTAATGTGTGCAATGTGGCCTCGTACTGCTTGCCATAGTGGATGGGAAACACCTCCTGGAAAAAAAAGGGTGAAATAGATTACAGACACACACAAACACATGCGAGAGCACAGCAAATTTTAGGCTACATTCACACTAAAACGTTTTTCTTTTAAAATGCACAACTAATGCTATATTTATTTCTGGTGTCCACTAAATCTGAGCTAAATTTGAAGCCCCTAAAACTGAGACCTTTGAAAATACTGCTTACCCGATAAAAAATAACTGCATTCTGGACGGGCGGCTGATAGTATGCATGTGGTCTTCTCGTGTGGATTATGTCAGAAAAATTTTCCAGTTAAGACAGGAGCAACCTGACGTCTTTATCTCCATCTTAATATTGACTTACAAAAGTATCGATACATCAATAAATTACACGCCACCCTCAATTAATCGGTCAGTTATCAG